>NW_024104796.1:0-194748 GCF_003945595.2 Pipra filicauda | reverse complement strand
CCTTAAGTAAACGGCAACAGAGGAGCAGATGGTGTCTGTTTCCAGTATCAGGCAGGTGCTGGTGAGCCTGATCTGCCTCAGGGAGCAAGGATTCCCCACCTATCACCCCTTGCCACTGTGCTTTTTTTCACTTTGCATCTGTGTGATGTGTACAAGAGGAGAAAGAGGGAGCTCAGTTTCCCTTTTCAGTTTCATGAAAGCCTCCGAGCATGGAACTCAGCTTCATGCAGAGGGCAAGACTGAGCATGGGTGTCACAAGGCAGAACATTGCCTATCCCTAATATGTGACTTTATTTTTTTCCAGTTCCCTAGGAGAATAAGCTCATTCTTTGCAGCTTAACCATGCTCTGTTTGCTGGGTGGTCACTTGGACTTCAAGGACTTTCTTTGGGTTGGGAGGGGAAGGAAGAGGAGAGGGGACAATGCACCCCAGCTTGATGGATTGCAAGAGGAGCAGCACACCTCCAGGTACAGGCTCCCCCTTCCCAGCTTTCCTCAGCTCACTCTCTCCATTGCTGCCTTCCTGTATCTTGGCACTGTACCCTCCCTGGAGTGCCTCCCACCTGAAACCCCACAGGTGCACCGATGGACAAGGACACAGAGAGAGATCACAGCGCCAAGAGTGAACACTGGGCTGGCAATCAGGGAGTTGAACTTCTGTCCACGTTTCTGTGGTTCCCTTGCCTCAAGCAAATTCCTTTCTTTTTTTTTTACTCCCATGCACCTCCTTGTCCTTCCTGCTTGTAATTAGTTTTCCTGCTTATAAACCTCGTCTGCAAGGTTTGTGCAAGGCGTTTTGGAGCGTGTTAGAGCAGATACCAGTACACAGTGGCCCATTCTTGCTTGGCACTGGCAGGTGCTGTCTTTGTGTGATGAAGGAGAAGAGCCTCTCTCAGCTCTCCTGGTGCAATTCCTAATACTAGTAGAAACTTTATTTTATTTCAAATAAGATATGGGAAGAGAAGCCACTTCAGGAGTAAAAAAGGGCTCCTTTTGCTGCCTCATGCCTCTGTTGGGAGTGTTACCTGACAATCATGCCATGGTACAAAGTGCAGCAGAGCAGCAAAAGCTCTATAAAAACCAGTCCATGCTGACACAGTGATTTACCTTTTTTAGAGTCTGTAAGTCTGTGCTTCTGGGAGCCCTCCTGTCTAAGGGCAGCATTTACAGAAACTCTCACGGCCACACTGTGCTCTCACTGAACCTTTAGAAGAAGGAAATCACTGCAGTCTTCAAAAACAGGTGTGTGAAGGTCTCAAGATTAAGTCAGCCCTCATGTTTAGGGTTACTGTGCTGCATGTGATATCAGTTTCAAAAGGCAGGTCTTTTGCCTGACCTCGTGCTGTCCCCAGGGTTGTTCAGCTTTGTAATCCAGTTGCCCTCCTGCAACTGGAGGGTGCAGGTCTTCAGCAGAGGAGAAGAGCTCACTGATTTCTGAGAAATCAGCCTAAGTCTGCAGACTTCACAGCCTGCACACTGTGGCATCCTATCCTCTAAGCCTGCCTTGGGAAAGGAAGATCTGTAGAACAATGGACTGCACCCAGCAGGCATTTGGGAGAGCACAAGATATGTGGCCAAGAAGTTAGCAATAGTGATGAAGATACAACTCAAGAAAAGGTTTACTCTGCACATAGAAGTGGGGGGGTTTTGTTGTTGTTCTTTTTTGCGTGGCTCCCTTTTGGTCAATGCTCTATATGGTCCTTTACGGAAAGAAAGGTAAATTATACCACAGCTCTGCACAAAACAAAGAACCCACTCATGGGCTGCAACAGCTTTTACTGAGTGGAAGTCTAGTGCATTGGCTTGGGCATGACAGCTTGATAAGCTGAGAAAGGAGCACTCTGCTAGGAGGTTTAGCCTTTGTTTGCTAAACTTGCACTTGTGTTATTTTCTGTTCAAGATAATCTGAGAGTCTTGGAAAAGTGCTGATGTTCCCTTCCCCAGTAAGGCCCTATTGTGTCATGGTCTGAATGGCAGTTCCAGTGGGTTTCCTTTAAAAACATTCTCTGCCAAAATTAACCACCCAAATACTACACACAAGACACTCTCCCTGTGCTTCAGGGTAAACACAGAGAATAAAAACAGTTTGGTTCTCTTCCAGGAGTTCTTTAGGACTCTTTTTCTTTTTTTCTAGACCAGATATTTCCACACAGATATTTCTCCCACCTCGCTGCATCATCACTCATCCCTGCACACCTCTCTCTGCACCTGCCACTGCAAGGCAGTAACGCAGCTGTGAATGGCAGGAGCACATCCATTTATCTTCCCTGCATATGTAGGGAAGTCCAGGTTCTCATTCCTGGAAGGAGGATGTAAGGGAGGAGGGGGAACCAGATGCTGCATGTCTTACAGCTTGGAAAAGACCAGTTTGCAGCAGCTCATGCTGTTAGAGGAGTTGTCAGGAGCAGAAAGGGGAAAATCCAGGGCTGTAAGGGACGTTTGCGTCGGGGAGAAGACAGATCTTTTATTACAAAGCAAGATTTCCTTTTGCATTTTATCCAGGCTGGTGGCAAATCTCTCTGTGACTTCAGCCAAAGCAGGACTGAAGGTCTGAGAGAATCAGCAGCATGCAGTGCCCTGCCTTCCTGCCAAAACTGAAACTAGACTTCTGACCACCCAAATGTCTGCACTGCTTAAGACTAGAGGTCACCATAAGCACAGACAAACGCAGCAACCATGGGAACATGTAGCTTCCAAAAGTGAGATATAAATCACTGCAAGACAAGGACCACAATCCTTTTTCCCCTAAACATCATCCCAGTAACCTCTGTGGGGATACACCTGATAGAAACAGCAGCACAAAGAGCATCCCTTTAGTCTCAACCACCTGCATTCAGCCCCCAAGCTTCCTACCTGGCATGATGGCTCTGTGAGAATTTTTTCTTGAATCATCTGCTCATTTCACAACTACTTTAATGATTTATGTGAACAGGTAGTAAAAACAAGCTGTATTTATTTTAGGGAGGTTGGGGTTTTTTTTGGTTGGCTGGTTGGTTGAGCTTGGATTTTTTTTTTTTTGTTTATTTGTTTGGTGTTTTTTTGTTTGGTTAGTGGATAAAGATTCTGAAAATGAAATACTGTCCTGTAGTGTTATAAGGAAATCAGGAAGGATACAGACAGCTTCTTCAGGGGGGAAAAAAAAAGTGTGTTTTGCTGTTTATTAACTTTCTCAGGCAAATGAAGTTTTATGCAGGCGGCTACCCCTGGAAATATAAACATCTTTTAGATTGGCAGTTTCAAAAGTCTTTTTACAAATCTGAGAGTTACTAATATTTAGCAGTAGAAGTGAAATTAATAAAATTGCTAAGCTTTTCCTCCTAAGTGAACTATTGATCAAAGGAAAATTCAAATGTCTGTGTATTTTACAGACACATCAGCTGTAAACAGATGACCAGTAAAATATGGGAATATTTTTAAATATGTAGGGATTGGAAATTTGAAACTGTTTCTTTACACCATTACCTGTTGACACTGCTAGTGAATTTCCACAGTCTAGTGAATAAGCATGTAGCATAAGACCAATCAATACATTATTATCTGTACTTTTGCAAGTAATTTGTTTTAAATATCAAACACCATAGGAGAATTCTGTGAAATTTTAGTTCTAAACTCAGGGAGTCTGTGATGCTTTGTCTAATTATTTTGCACCAGTGCATTAACTCTGATTTACAGCTCTTTGCAGTGCTATAAGTGATTTTGCCTACAGTGTACAATGTAAGAAAATATAGGAATAGTAAGAACAGTGATTTTAAAATCACATTAGTTTCCTGCACATCTAATCATCATCATTTCTTTCAAAAGCAGTAAAACCAATCAATATTTTCTTCTGGTGAGGTCTGATTCGCTGAATCTTTGTGGATACTAAGAACTGCAAAAGTCCAGGCACAGACTATTTCTCCACTTGATTAAGTTCAGCCACCTGTAAGTGGCTGTTTGTCAGAACAAGTGCCTTACTCTTACATTTTTTGATTACAAGAACCGGAGGTGTCAGGACAAGAAATGAAAATCCAGTGAATGGCAAAGGACTGTTGCAGAAATTCCTTTCTTTAAGGATATTCCCGGGTCTGAGAGGAAACTTTGGCATTCCTAAGACAGTTGCAAAGTAAGCCCAAAGAAGGGGAGGCAGTAAAGAGAAGAGGCCAGTATCACTTACTTTTCTCGTCACACCGACTTATGCCTTGGAAACCTGGTCAGTGGATGAACAGACAGCCAAGTCAGACGCTTCCTATCTTTCTTTCCCGACTGCTTTTCCAGTGCCTGGCCACGGAGCTTGCTCCTGCTTGAGTCAGCGTTGCACTGGCCCCGGCTGCCTCATTTATAGAGTAGCAAGTCCTTTGTCTGGCGCGTGTCACCACTAGTCCCGGCAATCCAGGGAGCTTGTTTTGCATCTCCCAGGAGATTCTCTGTCTTGCCTTTTCTCTTCTCACCACACACCCTCTGCCCCTTTCTGGGGCTGGTATGGGGCTGTAGCTGAGACCATCCTTACCAGCCTTAGTCTCTTAGGCCAGTGACACTGGCTAGATCAGGTGAACTTTGCAGGAAAAGGTGGAAGCAGCTTTAGCTATAATCTAACTTTTCTCTTTTTTTCCCTCTTCTCTTTGGGGGGATTTTTTAAATTTTTTCTTATTTAACCAACTCTGAGCTTGTAAATATTTCTGAAGACAGAGGTGCAGTGCTCTTTCAAAAGCCGTCTTGAACATGACTCCCTACTGAGGAACAGGCTGGTGTTTTTATTACATTCCCAATCAGGGGGTTCCCACTCTGCTCTGATGGGATGTGAGGTGCAGTTGTGGGGGTGACCACATGCAGGCAAGTCGATCCTGCCCTGACTTCCTTGGTGGAAGTTCCCTTTCACTCGGAGTCATGCACCTTCCGCAGCCAGGAGGACAACTACAGCTGCTGCTGTCCCAGTCCTGCCTCAAGCCCTGCACTGCCCCTCTGCCTCAGTCTGTGTGACAACAAGAGACCACAGGTGTGAATTCACAGGTCTGCCTGCCTTCCCTTCAGGTTCCAGGCAGTGCACTAAAGGTAGGTTTAATTAATGCTTTTACATCAAACATGAGTCCATTCCATGTCCCTGTGGCTAAGAGGCAGGGTTGGTGAAACACAGGCTTCTTCCTCCACTGCTGAGGCGTCCCCAAAGCTTCCTCTCTGCTCAAGGGCAACAGACAAGCAAGCTAACATCTGACTGAGAAAACTAAAAACTGCAGACTAACACCACCCCCATAGCTGAAGCCCCGATGTCTGTGTCCAAGGCAGAGGCTGGTCCATCCAGCCTCACCCTTCCCCTGGGTAACGTGTTGCCCAGAGAAGTGGTAGATGCCCCATCCCTGGCAACATTCAAAGTTACGTTGGGTGGGGCACGGAGCTAAGTAGTCGAATTGAAGATGACCCTGCTCACCCCAGGGTGGTTGAACTAGATGGCCTTTAAAGGTTCCCTTCCCACCCAAACCAGTCTTTGTTTCTATAAAAATAGTCACAAAATTGCCATAGGCACAAGCCAGCAAGCGCATGGCCTTGTTACAAACATACAGAGCCTTTGGGACCTGGACAATCCCATCTGCACCTCCATCCACTTCTCCATTAGGTGCTGGGAGTTTGCTTTGGGTGGGCATAGAAGTAAACACAGAGAACAAGAGCAAGATACCTCCTTACACCCTGGAGCAACAGGATGTTAAAGGGGAAAAAGAGATCGGGAAGGGGAAGCCCCAGCTCATCACCCCCCTTTCATGGGGCAGGAAAACGTCTACCCAAAGATAAGGCAGCTTAAAACACACTCCACGCTTCCCTCTGCCAAGTCCCAGGAAAGCTCGGCTCTTACCCAGACCAGCTCACCGCGAACAGCAGGATGGCTCGGCAGTGCTCACCTACTGGGTTTTTAAAAGCCCTGAGAGTGTTTCAGTTAACAGGATTGCCCCTATAAATATTAATGAGCCAGCAGTGGAACGATGCGGTTGCTCTCGGGAGAGAATGAGCCTCGGTCCCCACCGGGGCAAGTCGTTCCCTGCAGAGCTCGACTGAAGGTTCAGCCCTTTCACACGGTAAATTAACAGTGGCACTACAGCCTGAAAGCTATGTCAACCGCTTCATTTAGCACAAGTGTTATGTTAACTAAAGGCCCTATTCCAGAGGGGCCTTTGGCCTTACAGAAGTCTGATTTCCATGTAATTTATATTGGAGAGCTGGAGAGTGCCCCTCCTCTCTGTTACTTCTTCCAGCTCATTATGCACCCAAAATTTGCCCTGAGATGCTCCAGCCAGCAGGGAAGGGGGCTTGCAAGTCCAGAAAGAGGAGGGTGCTGAAGCTCTTGACTCCTAACTGCTTGGATACCTCACTGCCTCAGGCTTTCAGAACCTGGCCAGACAGAGCACTGTAAAATATACAGTAAGGAAAATGTCTTTCCTTGCAGGGAGAGGAGCTGAATGGACTGCTATTGATTCTCACTTGTGTATCCATGCAGTGGATGAGCTGAATCCTGCTCCTGTTGCTGTCAGATGCGTGCTCTCTCCAGAGGCAGGCTCATGGTGAGAAACCTGTGTCCCTGGGGAAACACGAGGTGAAGAAGGGATACCCCAGCCCCCTCAGAGAAGCCACTGCCACATTTGTGGTGACACCACAGTCTCCTCATTTCCCTTCTGCTGAATGAGGGGGTTAGTCCTCCCGAACTCCTCTGTGGCAGCCCATTTGAGGATGTTGCTGTCTTTTAAAACCAGCTTTAAGGGTGTTTTCCACCCTGTCAGAATGCTCTGAAGGGGTCATATGTGACAGTCTGCTTCACTATCTCTTTATTAAGCTCGCTATTGAACTGTGATTACTTGACACTGATGAACCACACCAATCCCATTCGGCTTTCTCTCCAAACCTGGCAGTGACACATTAGCAGGGGCAACACACTACCAGTACATGCCTGCAGTCCTGGGATTACTTTTCCCTAGACTAACCCATAGTTGCCAGGACATTATAGCTCAGGCAGGAACAAGAGTCATGAAAGCAGCATTGCACCCTAGGCATGCTTTTTGTCACAAAAATTTCTGCTGGGATACATCCTGAGAGTTTTCCTGGAGTCCGAGGCAGTTCCCTACCTGCAGCATATCTGGTTTTCAGCAGCCACCCAATACCAGTTCATGGAAAGTCAAGGGGGAACAGAACGCGTTTTCTAAGGTGCGACATAAGCAGGTCACTTCAGCCAGCTCGCCTGCTTTTGCCTCAGCACCCCAGCCACCAGTAACTGATCTGGATGAAGCAGCACATTGCCTGCAGTGTCTTATGCAACAGCATTTGCACGTTGTAAAGTGGAACATGCAAGAGTTGGACACTTTGAAGAAGCCAAGAACATGTGGGTGGCTGAAGAGTGTGAGTGCCCTCAAAACTGTGTTTCTCATGTCCATTTCTGAAATTCAGCATGCCAGCATTTAAATTCCAGCCCCTGAAACATCCTAGGGGCCATAACACTTGTTATTTCTCTTCCTAAAAGGAAGAAAAGCTGTTTCTGGCATAGGTGTGGTATGCAAGGAGAAGCAAAAGGCTTTTTCCTGCTACACCACTTCCAGGGCCAACAGAAGCCTCTCCAAGAGAGAGTGATGGTCAGATGGAAACAAAAATGCTTATGTCTCACACTGGGACAGAACTCAAACTGTCTTTCTCCAGCTAAACTCTTACTACAGGTGAGCAGGATATTCACAGAGAATCCCACCTAAATATCAGCAGAGATTTCAAAAGATAGGCCTGGATTCAAATAATTTTTTCTGCTTTTGAAGTGACCATTTTCAGCCTGATGAAAGCAGCACACATGAAGTGATGGGCTGGAAAAGGATAGTAAGAGGCTGCAAACACTCAGCCATGTTATCACTGGGTTCAGAGCCATGCTCTACATATGGGAACAGTAAGAAACAATTATACACATCTGGGCTCCTGCCCTTTAAAATCATAATCTAGACTAATAGATTTTGAATATATGGAACTGGAGGAGGCTGCTTGAGGTTCAGAATAGCAGCTGCATGCAGACTGCTGAAATATTAAACTTTCATCATGTGAAGTTTTTGTAGCATTTTGAATCTCTTATTAGTGTTAACAAAACACATCAGGGGGTGCTTTAAATTCTGGCCACACTCTTTGGCTTAATTCCAGAAACCAAAATCATCCTCTTTAATGTTGAAATTTGCTGATGGCCTTGAAGAAAATGTTTAGCCACAGAATAAAGAGACTGAAAACTTAATGTACCTCTAAAGCTTTCCACCAGGAGCAAGAGGAGAGGCAAGCAGATCAGTTTCCTCTTGACACATACGTACCTAGACATTAGAAGTTCTTTGGAAATCACCTAAAATAAAAAAAAAACAAGCCAGACACCTCAGAGAATCAGCAGCTCCCACTCAGTGGCACACAACATGGAGCTCAGGTTGCACATGGCAGTAAGGTCACCACATAAGCATCACTCAAACCAGAGATTCAAAGAAATGTGGAGCTGAATATAAGAAGACCTTTCTGACCAGATTTTAAGCCCTGAAGGGTCATTGCCATAGATGTATTTGCACCTTCTACAACTTTCAACTAACGATAAAAAGTAGGGACTGAGAGGTTTAATTTCCAGTATGACTTCAGGCAAGCCCCACAACCCTGAGCCATGTGTATTTGATGTCCTGGGAACCTCTAGGATTTTTCCCAGACTGACAAGTCCTCTTTCTTCATGTGCAAATCTTTGGAACTACATAGTTTCCTCTTTGAGGTGAACTGTTGCAAGGAAGAAGGGAATTTGCTCTGGATCTCCCAAATACCTCTTACTGAATGGGAATGGTTGAGGTTGAAATCCTCAAAGGAAAGGTCCCCTATCTGGTGCTCCTCTTGCAGGAACAGTGGTGCATGTGTGTGCAAAGGGAAACTTCAATAAACCCAGCCTCTCAGGAGCTTAATGTAATAAAACAGTCCATCTCATATAGAAAAAAACCAGACCTGCTCACTATTCTGACTCTTAGAGGTAGCTTTCTTACTTCGCTTTTAAAATTATTCCATCCTATTTTTTTGCAGAGTTATGAATGTATACCCTTATTGCTGACTTGATGGTGGAGAGATGGTACAATTAATTTCAAATTTCATTTTCAGTTTCTTTGTTTCCATTTTTTTCAAGTCCACCTCTGTTTTTCAGATGCTCAGCTGGTGCAAACTGACAAAATTTCATCAGTTACTGTAGAACAGTGCTGATTTGCAGCATGCAGGAATCACTCCATCACTCTTTGAATTTGCCTGTATTCCATCATATGACCATGCTATACATCCTTTTGCTTTCCACTAGCTCTACAAAAGCCAACAGAAGCCTAGAGAATGGAAGACAAATTTTTTGGCAAAATTCCTCCAGGTGAGAACTGTGCAATATTCATATCTGACCACCTGCATTTTCAAAATAATTTTTAAAGGTCAGGCAGAAGCTCCTAATCGTTTGGACCACGAGTATCATTCCTGCAGAGCTGGTGTCCCAGCCTCCACCACAGCACAGGGAAGCAGTTCCATTAACACCCATGAAGTCCTTCCATGTTCCCACCCCACCTGAGCTCGTGAAACCAAGACCTGCCTTGTGACCTGCTGGACCCATCAAACCTGCAGGATCTGAACCCTGAATATGCAAATTTTAAACAGCCCTTGAGTAGCCCTTCAGAGAGCTTTGCCTAGCCTTTGTGAACAAGACATGAGTATTAGGGATGTGTGTTCAACAGTGGAGAAGAAATGGAGATCAAATTCTCTTCATCCTCTGTGAGTACCAAAAGCCCAGTGCAAAACCCTCGTTGGAGTAGATGATCTCATCTCCGGTGTGTTGTATCTACCATGAGAGAGGCAACTTCATCCTCATCACAAATTGCATTCGTCCAGGACTATCATACCACAAACATAGCTCAGCTTGGTTTTCTGGGTCATTCTCAGTGGGAACACAATGAATTAGTAAGCTCTCAGCTCCTCTGTTTTAGTTTTAACTGACCTCTCTTGCCTTCTTCAGCTTTCTACTCCTATTGGTAAAAAAAAGGACCATCTCTCCTTCCTGGATGGAAACATGACAACCTTAGAGACCAAGTAAGTGCCACAAGCCATGTTCTGAGCACTGGCCACACTTGAGGAAGATGCTGGTGTGATTGCTGGTGCTCCTGACCAATGTTTCAAGAAGACACGAGACCTATATCATACCCAGAGCCAGAGGATGTTTTGATCACCTTGCATGCTATAAAGCACAAGAGCAGGTTTTGGGCAATCAAGTCCAGGCTTTGTAGAGACACAGCTTCAGTGGCCATTTTTGGTTACCTGTCCCTTCATTCAGTTCAGCTGCTGTGCTCAGAGACTGAGTGCAGACTGCTGACAGCATCTCTCAACCCATGCCTTGTTTGAGGTGCTGGGTTTTACACTGTGAATGAATGAACTCAAAACACATCGTGAATGCAAAGTAACAGGCAGGAGGTCTCTGTGCTTCAAGGAGGTCAGGGATGCTCTTTTAGCACACCAAAAGTTCTGGGGCAAAGTTCTGGCCTCCAGGAATGCACCAGCACTGCCCTCCCCAGCCTGGTACCAAGACACTGTTAACACACAGGCAGCACCCACTCCTGACCTTTGGTTTGCTGGTGTCTCCCGCGGCTTTGCCAAGGCAGAATGCCTGTCTGCATGGAAACAAAGCCCTGCTCCTCATCCCAGCACCCTCTGCCCACCCCTTTTCAGCAGTGCTGCCTTTTTGCCATTTAAATGTTTCTTTTTAGAGTGTCTTTTATTTCCAGCTTGGAGAGCAGGGGGACAAGAGATGGGATGGGGATGCTGAAGTAGTAATTTACATAATCTGATTAACGGAGGATTAGCCAATGGCTGCTGAACAGCCTTAGTGTGCTTGAGCTAAAAACCTTACTATTCATTGCTCTCACCACCCTGCAGGGCGGCTGCACCTGCAGCACCAGCTAATACTCTCCTGGGGACTTCAAGGGAGGAGAAAAGAGGGGGCATATTTTTATTATTATCTGGGGGAGGGTTGAGGAGCTGCAGTTTCTTGTGTGCAGTCTTCCTAATTGATCTGTCTGCATTAGTCATTAGGAAGATGAAATGAAAGCTGAGCCAGTTGGCATTATCAGGAACAGCCATCACCTTTGAAAAGTGGCAGCTTGTGTGACTCCTCCCAGTTTCCCTGTGGGTAGTTCAGTGGGGCCCATCCTGATCCAGAAATGAGCTGGTAGAAGGGTCCTGCACATGCAAGAACCAAAAACACAGTTTCCCCTGGGCACACCAGTGCTTTGGGAGTGAACTAGGCCTTACCTGTGCTCTAACATCACCAGAGAGCTTCTCAGGCTGTAGGCCACACCTCTGCCCCAGGAATGATGTAGTGACAGGAGAAAGAGTCTGCTCACAGCTTGCAAGGCCTCACACCCAACATGCCACTTTTTTATTGTCCATGAGTCACTGCTTGGGCCAGTCATCCAGCGACTTGACTGAGGTGGCAGCTGTGGGAAGAGCAGTAGGACTCACCAGAGCAACTTACCTGTGTGCTCAGGGGGAGAAGGAATAAACCTGCAAAACTGTTCTCCCAAAACACAGTCCAAGACTCCCCATAGACTCATATAATCATTTCAGTTGGAAAAGACCTCTAGGATCCTCAGGTCCAACCATTAATCTGCCAACTCCAGCACTAAACCATGTCCCTAAGTGCCACATCTACACATCATTTAAATACCTCCAGGGATGGTGATTTCACCACTTCCCTAGGCAGCCTTTTCCAGTGCTTGAAAATGCTCCTGGTGAAGAAATATTTCCTAGTATCCAATCTAAATCTCCTCTGGCACAACTTGAGGCCGTTTCCTCGTGTCCTGTCACCTGGGAGAAGAGGCCAACTCCCGCTTTGCTACAGCCTCCTTCCAGCTACTCAAGAGACAAATAAGGTCCCTCTCTCTGAGCGTCCTTTTCTCCAGGCTAACTAACTCCAGTTCCGACACTGGAGACCAGCTAACTGCCTTTTGCAACTCAGCAGGCAGGGTAAAAAAAAAACAACCTGAAGGGAAGGACAGATAAATGCTCCTTAAATGCACCACAAAACTCAGCAGCACATCAGAGCATTGACTGATGTCTGAGTCTAGCTTGAGAGCTGAGTCTAGCTCTCCCAGAAGGCATGGAAGATGGATGAATTTCAGGTCCTGGCAAAACGACTTCAGCTGCTGGTTTCAACAGAATTAGGTCTTCGCCCCAAATATCCACCCATGATGAAGGGTTGAAATTCCAAGAGAGAAACGGGTTAACTCTAGAATGAAAAGAATTGGGAAGACACAGATCTCCAGATTAGGAGAAACATCAGATAGTATGAGGTGGACCCTCCCACATACATTCACATCAAAGGCAGAGAAAGCAGAAGAGTTTGACCCGAATAAGGCATAGAAAATACACATACAGCATGAACTTAATGAAGAAATAAACCTTCTCCTGAGCAGTAGGTGCACTTCTCACCATAAATCTCCAACATACAAATATCAGCAGCTTCTCCCCAGCAGACTAAGCTATGGAGCAAAAATCACATCAAGGAAACATTTAATTGGAAGGGCCAGGTCTGTTGACAGTCGTTAGAAGGAGATTGTGCTGCTCTAGCATTAGATGTCAGTTTAAACACTGTTCTTCTAGAAAGGTGCAACAAACCAGGGGCTCTTCCCTTTTTCCCTTTCCCAGCCCTGCCCCCAAGACCTTCATGGACCAATTCTCGTCTCTCTGTGCAGCCGAACAACTGTTTGGAGACACGGGAGAGCTCAGATCTAAGGCCGTGCGTTATTTATGAGTTTGGAAATCAGAGCCGTTCGGTTCACTGCCAGTAAATGGCAACGATTGGAGGGAGGGGCGGGGGGGTGTGGGGGAAGGCTTGTGTGCAGCTCTTCATTCTCTATTCCCTGTGAAAAGGGAATCACTCCAGCTAACTGGCCCATGGAGATAAGGATTTCAGACAATCTGCATTAGCCTGATAAGCCAGGTTTGCATTTCATAAAGATTGTTTGTTAAGAGCACCGGTAGAATAAAATACAGTTGAAAGGCTTATCAGCACAACTCATTTCCACTCACACCCCTCTGCCCACCACCATGTACATTTTTTTTTCCCCCTATAAATTAAGGTGCCTGCTTGTATCCCAGATCTCTGGGATGGAACACAGACCAGGGATGACAAGCAGTGGGGGAGGGCTGGGGAGAACAAGGAAGAATAGCCCGAAATCTTCCAGCTGCAACTGGTCACTGTCAGAGCTGTGGTCCTGATCCACACACAGCATATGGAAGGGCAGTGGATGGTTTGGATTTGACCCTTCTGGTGTAAACCAGCAGCTGCACTTGGTACCAACTAAGAATCACATCAGGAAGGAAGGGTTATACCTGTTTCCCTCTACTTCATGTGTTCCTCTTCCCTCACTTAAAAAAAAAAAAAAGCATGAGGGACTCCCAAACTCCTTGCAGTCTTCTCTCTTCCCTCTTCAAACTGGCCTTAGTCAGGTATTTTGCTGTAAAACAGCCTTGATGAATAAAGGAAAACTATTAGAACACCCTCTGGTGTTCCCCCTTTCCCTTCCTTTTTTTCTCAGCGCCTGGGCCATTCTGTTCAGATACTGCTGCCTTTCCAGGATGTAGATACCCCTGCCTGCACAGATCCTGGGCATTATTCAGGTATCACACAGTCATTCTGATTAAGTTCCTCTCCAGCCCACCCTGGATGATGGGTCCCAAAGAAAGGCGGCCACATAAAAGCAAACTGTTAACAAGATAAAATCTTCCATGTTTTGACAGCCAGTGCAATTACAAAGTCATTTAACGCGCATAACCTGTTGTTTCCAGCTGCTATTGCTGCAAACACTTATTGGGGTGTGTTGGCAGCAAGACCTTAGCAGGGCAGAGAGCACTCTGGTGGCGCTTTGCATTTCTACCTTATTGCTTGATAATGTCAACAATTAGTATTACCAGCAAGGACAACTGTCCCATTCACACCTTTTAAGGACTCCAACCCTCTGTATGAGCACCAGTGGCCATGCACAAAAGTTGCATCAGCCACATTTCAAACAGGTTCCTCCTTTGCAGGACCATTTGTAGGTGAAATATGGGCTCGTGTGGCATCAGTGACAAAGCCTTTTATCACTCAGTGCAAGCTCCCTTGAAACTCCTTGTTTCGAGCAGTGAAATGGGAAATGTGGCGGTCTGGTCACCACTCTGGCCAAATTCCAAAGTATCCATCTCCAGGCTTCAACCAGCTTCATGTCAGCGTGCCAGATGAGGTATTAGTAAGGACTGGTTGACAACTCAGAGACTCTCAGAAGTGATACTGGGAGATTTGGTGGCCAAAGCAAGAACAAGTAACAATATTTTCTCCGCTCTTCCTTGGCTTGCTCACAGCAGATATTGTGGACCATTATTTACAGGTCAGAACACCTCTACTGTACTACAGGGAAAGGTGGGTCTGAGGAGGACCAAGGGGCAGCAGATTAATTAGCTGACTTCATCAGCTGCCTGCAATAAAGTGTCTATAAAAGACCGGTAATGAAAAGACTAACAATGGTCTCAGCACACTGACCTTAGCAACAGTTTGATCCCTGCAAGAAGGAACAGGTAATTTTTCTAATCAAGCAATGAATGCATTACAGAGGCATCATTAATCCAGAGAAGTCACTGCATCAAGCAAACAGGTGTTGAAGGCATCAGCAGCGCAGGGAAGTCATCACAGATAGGTACAGGCAGCTCATGCCAAGGTCTTTGCTGGAGGTGGGCCCCAAGCTCCTTCACTGTCCCTGTGTTTCCAGGTATGTTGCATGTATTTATTAGGCTCACGGAGCAAAACACCACCACCCAAGAACACCACAAAACCCTACTGCCATCCTTTCCCCTGTCTGTGCTAGGACTATAGGCCACAGAAATCCGCTTTTCTTTTGAAGCTGTGTTTGGGAATACTACAGCTTATTCCCAAGGTCTTCCGAGGCAAGACCTTAGGAATTCTGTGTGTTTCCTCTTTGAATGTGGCTGGAAATGAACATGTAAAAATTAAGTTTGCAAGGCATCTGTGTTTACAGATAAATGTCATGGTTTAACCCCAGCTGGTAATCAAGCACCACACAGTCCTTTGCTCACCACCCACCCTGCAGTAGGATGGGGAGGAGGACCAGAAGAAAACCCCTCTAAAACTCATGGGTTGAGATAAGTAAGTTTAATAACTGTTAATTAGCTCCCCCCAGTTTATATACAGAGCATGATGTTCTCTGAAGCAGTTGGATTGTTCAGCTCACCTGTCCCTGAGATGCTCCCTAATGGCTTCTTATGCCCCTGCCCACTGGCACAGCATGGGAAACCGAAAAGATCTTGATTTAGGGTAAGCAGTTTTCATACTGAGTCCAAAAACACAGCACTGCAGCTACTGAGAAGAAAATTAACTCTGTCTCATCCAAAACCAGGGCAATAAATAAAAAGTTTGTCCAGGGAATAAGGCACCATACGTCTGGTCAGCCATGGAGGGCCCCCTTCCCCATGACACAAATGTATCTTGGCTTCCCAAAATAAAATAATTAATTTAAAGAAAACCCCAACAAAAAACAACAGCCCAGCCTGGCTCCTGTCTTCACTGGCTGTCACCTATTTAATCTTCTCTTCTTTTCCATGTTTGTTCAAAAATCACTCTTTCGGTGCAGCTGGAAAGGTTGTTACCAACAGGCAACCAAGCCTGAATGCTGAAAATGTGAGATGATTACAGGCACCCAAAGAGCAAACACACAGGTTTTTCAACAGAATATGCTCCTACTGCCCCACCAGGCTTATGAGACACTGCTCTGTACAGTGGCAGTGATAAACAAGGGCTGATGTCAGCTCAAGGAGGGAGGCCACACAGTTCAACAGCAGTTCCCTGTAGAAGCTGCTTTAAGAGTTTTGACTTTTCTGACAGGAAGGGGCTGGGTAAAAGGTGCTGTAATTAGTTGCTTTATGTCAAGAAGACCCACTTGGCTTATCCTGGTTTAGAAGCAGAAAAAACTGAGATGGCTGAGCTGGGGAGAAGCGGAAACTGAAGCACCACAACTGTCCAAAGGGCATAATTTTGGCACTCCAAGTCCACATTGAGGGCCTAAACCAAATCGCATCAAAGTCATCATAAAACTTCCTTAAACTGATTTTGGAACAGAATGAAAACCCATGGGACATGCCCATGGGTATTTCTAACAATGTAGTTGGTGTTGCTGTCCCCACCCGCGTTAGTTTCTCATGTGCACAGAAACGGTTACCAAAAAGACTCAGGCCATATTTTCCCTGGGGGCACAAGGGAGGATGACTCATCTTTTTAAAAGATGGGGTGTATTATATTCTATTAGGATCAGTATTATTTAACATCTTTATCAGGGACATTAACAGTGAGATTGAATGCATCCCCAGCTAAGTTGCAGGTGACACCCACCTGAGTGTTGTGCTTAATATTCCAGAGGAAGGAATACCATCAGAACAATCCTGACAGGCCTGAGAGGTGAGCCCACACTAACCTCATGATGTTCAACAAGATTGCTTGCAGCTCCTGCACCTGGGTCGAAACAATCCCAAACAGGGATACGGGTTGGGCAATGTGTGGATTGAGAGCACTCTCAGAAGGACTTGGGGGTAGTGGTGGATGAAGCGCTGGACACGATCTGCCAATGCCAGAATAGCACCTGTAGCCTGATAACACTTATCCATATTTCAAGAGATAAAGATGTTCCACTGGGTCTTACAGCAGGCTCAACTGTGCAGGTCAAATATTGCTTTCTTGTCAATGAAAAAAAAAACAAAAAACCAAAAAGTAAGAAAATAAAGAAATCAAAAGAAAAGAAAGAAAGAAGAAAATAATTCCCAAAACTCAGTTGGGCCCTTTTCCAGGTAATGACAAGAGGACATGCAGTCATATAAGTTTGTTCCATTTACCAACCAAACACATTCTTGAAGGCCTCCAGGGGTAGAAATAATACAATCCTTCCCCAAACTATTCCCGTCCTTAAATATCACAAACATTCTCTACACCTCACTCTGATCTTCCTTGGTGAAATTTAAGCTTCTTGCGTTATGAACCAAGTGAATGGGATATTGTACTTGCCACATCCTTGTCAGCAGGAACCACAGTTCTTTCTACTTTTCCTTATATGTGGTTTCAGATACTCCCCAACCTGCCCACCAGGATTGATCCTACACTGAAATACACAGAAGCATAGAATGGTTTGGGTTGGAAGAGGCCTTCAGAGGACCTCTAATCCAGCCCCCCTGCAACAAACAGGGACAGCTCCAGCCAGACCAGGTTGCTCAGAGCCCCCATAACACAGTAACAAAAGTTGCATGCCACTCTTCCTACATCCCACTGGATTTCCCTTGGTTCCAACATCATTCTGTGCATTCAGAATGTTATCAACCGCAGCTTTGATAACTTTCTGTGTCAGAACTAATCTCAGTGTAGGTGCAAATCACTGCACTGTCAGACATGCCCTTGCAGCCCAATATACAAGTACACTGTACCCAGTAACATTCAAGCTAATTACTCCCATGCAAACAGGAGATATTCAGAAGTTTTAGGCCCAGAAGAGGAAAGTTATGAACACACAGTTCTATCGGCAAAGCACCTGGCATGATACTTCCCCTAGTATGTTCCAGGTAAACTATGTAACTTCTCTTTCAAAACTTTAGGAAAGATTTATCTCAGGAAAACAGGCCCAACCACAACAGTGTCAGCTTCTGTCCTTTAAGGACAAAACATCCCTTGTACCTTCCTTTTTTCAAGGAGAAAGCTCTCATCCACCCCCCTCAATTAGAGCAGTGACTTGGGTTTGGTAAGACTCATCCAGCTCATAACTCATGTGCTCTGTTGCAGCCTAAATCAATGCAACATTTATGCATAAAACTGGCCACAGTAGAGAACTCAAGAACTCACCATTAGGAAATCTAATGCTATTAAACAAGATTATTTACTGATGTCAATGGCCTGCTGGTGCCACTTTACCAAAACAGCTGATGTAGATCATTGAGCACAAGCACCAGACAGGCTTTGATGTGCTTGGACGTGGTTTCTCAAGTTCCCGTGTTCTGTTCTGCAACACACAGTATGGTAGAAACACATGAAGAGAGAGAAGACAAGATCCTTGTGGGACCGTTCCAACTTGGAATATTCTGTGAAATCTGTAAACAGTGAGGTAGCTGCCTCTGAATTTCTTGAACTCAATAAAACTCAAAGTGTGAACTCAAGAGAGTTACAACAATGAGTAATGAAGGACAGAACCAAGTCACTGTGACAAGCCAGTTCCTTGAAGGGAGGCATCTGCATTATTACACAGATGTTACTCATTTAAGCTCTCATTCATCCGTGCAAAACACACAATTCCAACTGACAGTGCAAAGCAGAGACTGGTTTTCTCTTGAGCTGACAGATTTTAGACTTATGATGAGGGTAGAGAATTCTAAAGCAGCAAAGGATGAAGGCTGTTTAACACCAGGAACCAACATGTCCCAGACTCTGTTTCAAGAGAAAGAGCATAAAGAGATCAGCTGCTTTTTTTTCACTTGGACAGCAGGGAAAGACTCAACCACAGAGCACTGGCAATTCACTATCACTCCCAGTATGAGCTCTAGTACCTGATTCTAGAAATAGAACCTTTCTTAAGCTCATATGATTCCAATTTCCATTTTGTAAAAGCAGAAGGTTATGGAAAACTACTTCAGGATCAGTTCCTAGAAATAGGAACTCCCCCCCAGCTGGAAGACAGGATTAACTACAGTCAATCCTTAACTACAGTCAGTTTTGACTGACGTTTGTCTGATATGTTCTAAGAGATGCTCAAAGTCAAAGGTTTTACACATTTCCACAAGTAAAATACTCCAGTTTCTACACAGGTGGTTCAATTTGCATTCCTCCCATTTACTTTTATTTCCTACCAACCACAGAAAGGGAACACATACACCCCTTCCTTTTTGAAATCATCCTCTATGGCTTTTGAAAGTGGTCTTTTATAGTCCTTTCTCTTCAGGCAATGCTATTTCTTCAATCTTTCTTGGCCCTTATTCTGGAGCTTTGAACATTTTGCTTTCTTTAACAGCTGCACATACCTAAAGTGCCTTGTTTGCTGCAGGAAAGTCAAGGGACTTCATGTCTTTCCCTTGGTCACACAGAAAGAACCAGAGTTCACCATGTGGCCTGCTCCTGGGGCTTCCTTTCCTTTCCTTCTGAATGGGACAGAAGGAAACCAAGACCGATCTCTCGGGCTGTCTCTGAGGCAGTTCTCACATTCGGGGCACTTGTAAGGCCTCTCCTCAGTGTAAGTGTGCTGGTGGCAGAGATCGGAGCTGTCTCTGGAATCTAATTTGCTGCCCCGTGGGAGTGAGGAGGCTTCCATACTTTCTTTTATATTCCGTATCCAGGCAGACATCATGTCCACAGATGGTTCATCCATCTTCGGATGGTATATTGTCACCAGGCAGTTAACATGATGCAGGAACACCTTGAATTACCTTTCTCCACATGGGCAGCGTGCAAGGGACATCCTCTGGATTGCTGAAGTATGTGCCATTTTAAAGGATTTCCAGCATTGCCAGTTCCCGCAGGTACTGGATGCCTCCATCTGTAGTAGTCCACTTTCTTGAGGAGCTCATTAGATTTTCCTTGAATAGACACCTTTCTCTCACACTTGAGAGGAGCCAAACCCAAAGACTGCGAATGCCCCTCTCCTTTCCAATTTCTTTTACGATTTCACACTCTCTGGCAATAGATCCTAGTTGCTGTGCTTCATAACCTTCTAACAGGTGACTACTAGCTCCATTATGCCAGCAGCAGAGCAGCCAGGTAGGAATTCGTTCACCAGGCTGGCGGCTGCAACCTCTCTGCAAGTTCCGAAGTTCTAATGGGCTCAGGGACTGGCTAACTTTACCTTCCTGTCTGATTTCCTCTCTGCTTCTCTCATGCGGAAACGCTTCCACTTCCTCTAGTGAATCACTGGCTATTTGTCCTGCCTCCCCTTCTTCTCTTGGAGGCGCAGGCAGAGTAGATCCTTCTCCTTCTTCCTCCCTTACTAATCGCCTGTAGGTCCTGTAGATCTCCTTACCCACGTCTTCCTTTTCACTACAGGGGCAATAATGACTTCAGATGTCGTAGTTTGGGTCCCTGTCTCAGTCATGGTCTTTTTAGAGTACTGAAGTGCAGCTCGATAAGCACAGGCCAGGCCCCAGTACAGGGCAAGAAGTTGCTGGTTTTGACTGGGGTAGGCAAGGCATCCTTCCATTAAACGACATGTCAGTTTGTTGGGGTTGAATACTTCTTCTGATGTGAAGTCCCAGGCAATGGGGGCTGTTAAACGCCCTAAGAACCTGCCTAAATTCATCCACATTCTCTGCCACCCAGGAACTGGGCCCTTTAAGGCACATCCCAGTAAGTTCTCTCTTGAAGTTTGTTTTGTCCTGCAACAAGGCAACAAAGACAATCTACATTCCCTAATACCCATAATGTTCTTATAGTGTTGGTTATAAGCAGTCTCATTGCCAGACAGCTCAAGTAAGGGTTTGTAAAGATCATTGGTACCTTCATTGCAGAGCCATCTATGTCAAAATTAAGAAGGGAAAGAAAGTTGTATCCGTCCCCCTGGAGGTCTTTCAAAGGGTAAGTCCTACATCCCAGAAAGACTGTTAGTAAAAGTATAAATACTAAAGCTGGGCGTAAGGCCATGTTTTATATTAGTATGTTCCCAAGATAGCAAAAACAAAAAGATAAGCGAGGTAGTGTTTATATAAACAACCTTTCTTGGCAGTCTCCCTGGGTTTCAGCACCAATTTTAGTATATGTGCTGCCGAAGTACATATATATACATGTGTAGTGAATTCTTGCCTGCCATGCAGGAAGCCCAGGCCAAGTACTGTGGCGACATGGCACCCCAGAGTGAATTGAGTCAGACAGTGGGACTCATTTAAAGAACAGTTTAGCTACTATTTGGGCAAGGGAACATGGCATTGAGTGGGTATATCACATCCCATATCATGCACCAGCCACTGGGAAAGTTGAGCGGTGTAATGGACTGCTGAGAACTACTCTCAAGGCATTGGGTGGGGGGACTTTCAAGAATTGCGATCAGCATCTAGCAAAGGCTACTTGGTTAGTCAACACTAGAGGCTCTGTCAGTCGAGCCAGCCCTGCCCAATCGGAGTCCCTTCACACTGTGGATGGAGACAAAGTCCCAGTAATTCACTTGAGAGGTATGTTAAGTAAAACAGTTTGGATTAACCCTGCCTCAAGCAAAGGCAACCCATTAGTGGGATTGTTTTTGCTCAAGGACCAAGAAATACTTGGTGGATAATGAGAGAAGACGGAAAAACCCCATGTGTGCCTCAAGATTTAACCTTGGGAAAAAACTAATTTGTATTCTGAGTTGTATGTTGCAGGAAATAAGTCACCAGATGAGAAAGACCTGAACTAAGCTGATGCTGGTGCTCAACGATAAGACAACTGTAGAAGACAAGACCTGTATAAGCGCAGGATATAGGCGAATATGGGATATGAGTGTGATGTAAAATGGTATGGAATAAGGGGTGGAGATTGTAGTGGGTTTGTAACCCTCCCTGGGAGGGAAACGGAACTAGGATAGGTTACCTGATGTATATTTTACCAATAAGCTATTCCATACCATGTTATGTCAGCTCAGATATAAAGAGACCAGAAGGAAAGAACTCCTTCTCTTCTCTTCTGGGACAGTTGCATGAGATAGACGGCTGTTATTCAGAGGAGGAAAACACCTTTCGTGAGGAAATAGTCTTTATTGTCAGTTTTCCCTGTGTGTATAGTGCTTATAGTTCTTTTATTTTTCCTTCTCTGTGTAAATATAAAACTGCCTTTCTCAGCAGTCTCGGTTTTGCAAGTTTTTTTTTTCCCTCTTCTTTCCCCCCTTCCCTCCTCCTTTTCCCTCTGGGGGAGGGTGAGTGTCTCAGTGGACACCAGGCATTCAGCCAAGGTAACTGATAACATGTTGTTGCTTAAGACCACTAAGAGAATTTAGGCATTGCCCTCCGCTGCAGAGTACTTTCAAAATGAAGGTGGTTAGTAAGTTAGGAAGGTAACATAGAATTAAGAATCAATTTCAGATGAGGCAATTCAGGAGAACCTCACAGGAAACATGCCTAGATCTGGTTGTTTCTATGGGAATGGTGAGGCTGGCACCTCAAACTTTCCAACAGCAGCAGTTCCATGATGTTTACACCACCCTTTGGGACTCTATCTGTGTCCAAGCAGGAGATCTCCGGTCAGGGAACTGCATAAAGCATGACAGGAGACATGCAGAAGTGCAATCTGTTTGTGCAGTTGAAGGATCCTTTCTACTACAAATGGGCACCTGCCTTATTCCAAATATCTTTGTTGTGTCCAAGTTATCTTTATTAAAAAACAAAAGCTCAAGACAGACAGTCAATAAGCAGTGTAAGAAACAGTTCAAAATTTTTCTCTGTGCGTTATGTCACAGTAACTGCAAGAAGTGTGGTAAATGCTGCCCAAGATGACAAAACAAAGGATGAAACAGCATCTTGAGTTGCAAATTAGACTCTTCTTCTTTTAATCAGTGTTAAACACACACTTGTATCTTCTGAAGAGAAAATAGTTTAACCTGAAGAATACCTTACAGGTATAATCAACTGTTCAAGACATTTTCCCTTTCAGGGACATGCGTTTTTTTTTCCATTAGTCTTTTCATCTACAAAGTCAAAAATTTGACAGGATTATAATTTTCTGACAGCATCTCTTCTTTCATTCTAAAGCATCCATCACACTTGAAAAACTTACAGGCTTTTTGCATGTTATTAAACAAAGAAGTTCATGACAACAGAGTTATGAACATGAAAACCGTAAGAACATTAGCTTTTTTCACTTAAAGGAAAAAATACAGAAAATTCTACCTGAGAAATTATCCCTTATACGATGTAATGTTTACCAAGTTAGCAGGATTTCACATCTCTCTCTTCTTAATTAGGCAAAGCTAACAAAGTTACCATACCAACCGAAGAGCCATCAGTCATGACAAGTCGCTGCCAGAAGCTGAATAATTCACTCTGGGAGCTCCAGTGGCAGAAGAAACTGGAACTGAAGGGACTGGCAGGAAAAAGCATGCAGCACACTCCAGGACAACAGCAGGGAAGCCCCAGAGTGCACCTGGAATAATGCAGCAGTAAAACTGTCACAGGGCTGTGGCTATGCCACCTCTCCAGAACTGGACACACTTTGGACACTGCTAGAAACTGCAGATGAACAGATACAGGTTTGCTGCAAGTAAACATGAGCGCCATCCAGTGCCTTGGCACTGATTCACCAGTACTCCTGGGTCTGTAGCATGTACTGTAGTTGTAACTCACAAGCAGCTCTAGTGCCCTTGTTGTCCCCTGCACAGCAGCACTGGAACAAACTTGGACACACACTCCTTTAAAAGTGAATATCCTCCTCCAAATTGCTGAAGAAAGCTCACTTCATTAAGGAAAAGCACAATCAGAAGCAGGAGAGAGCTGTCAGGCTTCCACTTTCTTCCCATCCAAAGCCTCATGTTGCACTGACACTTCACTTTCAATTATGCTGCTGCAAATTTGATGAAGCAATTGGTATTTGTACACAGTCCTGCTGATGCTGAGAGGGAAGATCTGCAGTGCTCAGAGGCCTCTGTTCTGTAAGCCCATGTGAAACAGGAAACTATAAACAACCCCCATTTCCACCTACTTGCAAGAAAGCAGGGATAGCTCTAATTTTCTGAAACCCAGTCAAAACTTTCACAGGGAGAACATAGGAACTGAGATGTCAAAACCAGAATTTTATTCTTTTCATGGGAAATACATCCCAGCAGCATGCAACTTCATGTTCTTAAAAAAGAAAAAAGCAGATTGGAAGACATCCAATGTGGATAGTTTCTCCATCCATTCATTTAGTATTACACCGTTACCTCCTACATGTAAAGCAGGTTGGCCATGCGGATTCTATGCAACAGAAACACTCCACTCCCAAGAGCAACTTGTTGCATATTGTAGGAATGTGTCAGTCTCAAATCAAGGACATCTGAGGTACTTGTAACTCTAGTGTTTAGAAGATGAATATTCACAAGATCTCCTTTGAAAAAAGAGGGGCTTACCTGAGATTTTTCCATCTTAACCCTCTCTGAAGCTTGAGAAGTGAACAGCGAAGGTTTTGATGATCCCAGGAAAGTCTAAGCCACCTGGCCACTGTTTACACTTAAAACAGTCAACTGCCTGTATACTATAACATTTCTTCTCTATTTCCTTTGTGCAGCTTTTCTTTCAGCTTCCCTTCTCTTCATCTGCCTTTCATCTTCTCCTTTAACCACCTGGAAAATGCATGGTGAAGGTGAAAAAATACCTGTTAAGCAAAAAGAAGGTAAATGTCTCCTTAGGAAACACATGAGAAGTTACAAAAGGAACGGGTGTTGATGCCTTCGGGCAACAGGGAATCACAAGTGGACAGTTCTGAGGGCAGTAGGCATGTTGTGACAGCAGTCAGGGGTCAGTAGATCTGGATAACATCATCCCACTCGTCGACAGGCCAGACACCATTGTCCTGCACATTGGATGGGGAGCTCTTCCAGTCCCACACCTTCATAGGAACCTTCCAGTCTGGGCCATAGTTGGCTTCAACATACTGAAGGGTTTCACAGGGCACATGTACCTTGAGTTCTACAAACTCAGTCCAGCACAGAGTGAACTTTGGAAAGAAATACCTGTGTCATAATAAAAGAACACAGTCACTGGCAGAAGACTGACATAAACCTCTCAATAAGTAAGTTCAAGGAGAAAGCAAGCTGCTTATTCTAATATTTTTTCTCTTATTTCATAACTTCTTATCTATGAAATATTATTCACATACAGGACAAGGGTGTTATCAACAGTAAGTGGTGAAACTGCCTCATGTGTAGGAAGGAGCATTCTTAATTCTTTTGCTGTTTATTTCAATATCATTCTGCCACCTATAGGAAATGACTTGGTCCCTCTGTTTTTCCACTTACAAATGGGGTTAAACGGTTCCCTCTTTAGAAAGGTGTCAAGAGGGCCAGACACACTTAGAGCAGTGGAAGTTCACAGGCAGACTGCAGAGTTTAATCAGGATGACACCCTATAGGAGCACAGTGTCAGAGTTGATGTGTTAAACAAATAAATGCCAAAGTCTATGTACTGTTTCTGCAGAGGGTAACTTGCACTTCTGAAGCTCTGAAGACTTCCACAAAATAAAAAAGTGAACTTAAAACTCCTTTCCACAGATTAAAATGAAACCATAAGTACTTAGTCCTTTTGAAAAAAAGTTAAAAGATTTGTGCATTTGCATGAACTAGAACCACCCCCTCCATGTTTGTTCTTGTAAGCATAAAGTTAATTTTATTTCTAAGCTCTGAGGAAACAGTATCAGAAAATAACTCTGCTTTATGCTTTAAGTGGAGGGAAAGAACAAAGTGATCAAATATTTTCTGGATATATATCCAGAGACTACTGATTAACTTTAAACTAAACAAAAAAGCAAAAGAATGCCAGCTACTAAGGAGAAAATAAGGTAAACAAACTTTATTACTGGATTTGTGAACATCAAATAGCTATTTTGCATGAAGACAGGTTCAGAGAGTTGGGGTTATTCAGCCTGGAGGAGGTTACGGGTAGAACTTGAAGCAGCCCTACAGCACCTAAAAGGGGCTTAGGAGAGAGCCAGAGAGGGACTTCTGACAAGGGCATATAGGGATAGGACAACAGAGAATGGTTTTGAACTGAAAGAAGCAGTATTAGATCAGACATTAAGAAGAAATTCTTCCCTGTGAGGGTGGCGAGGCCCTGGCACAGGTTGCCCAGAGAAGCTGTGGCTACCCCATCCCTGGAAGTGTCCAAGGCCAGGTTGGACAGGGCTTGGAGCAACCTGGTCTGGTGGAAGGTGTCCCTGCCCATGGCAGGGGGTTGGAATGAAATGATCTTTAAGGTCCCTTCCAAGTCAATCTGTTCTGTGATTCTCTTCAGCTATTACTAACCCAGGAAATAATTAATTTGTCAGAAATCAGTGGACATGTATTAAAAAAAAAAAAGTTATCAGCAAACCACTGAAATGATATATCCTCCAGATAGAAAGCTCTGAATAATAATTCTATGGAGAACATACAGGTAACTTAAATAAACTAATCTGCAAATTAAAAAGTCAGTTGGAATTTTTACCCAAATAATTACTTAACTATTACTAAAAATCTGATGTTTACACTGACTGAAGAAAAACAATGCTTTTCAGTATTGCTTCATACTGCTGGAATCCTTGCTCACCATTTCCTCATGCCAAGTTGCTGGGACAAGGCTCTGGTACATACACAGTACTCACAATTTTTTTTCTTCCAATTTCAGTTTTATCAATCTTTGGACATGAAAGCACTGAAAGGATTAGACACAAAGTCCTCTTAGTTAAAAACCTACAGAATTAACTCATTTTAAGGATTAAAGCCTAAAGTACAGATCTGATTCCCAGAGTCAGTTTTTGTAGATACTTATTCTCTGCTGGAGAATGCAACAAACAGGAGGTCTCAACTGCTGCAACTCCAAGACAAGATAAGGAAGATGCACATCCCTGTTTGTGTCTGCAATGCTGGGAAAGTATTTCTGTACATGGGAGTGCAAAACACACAGGCTGTGAGGTTTGGAAACCAGCTTTCCCAGGAAATAGACTAAAATGGACTATGAAAAGATACTTTAGAGACTAAATGAGAGAAGATGCAGTTTTCCACGCTTTCATGTGGCAAGATGTATAGAAAGTATGCTTTCGCAAATATTTGGCTTTCTGAAGAGAAAATCTTTTACATTTCAGGTTTAAAAACATAAATATCTTAGAAGAGAAATTCCACCCTTCTGTGTGATGATCTAGTAGCAACCAATATGTCTTCTGATATCACATAATCAGCTAGTGAGATTCCTTTAAATTGTTAGAGTGGATTTAGGATTCAGCAGGACCAAACAATCACTTCTCTTTTGACTGACCTCCTCACTTTACCTTCCTCCAAAATTTTGACAGGGCTAAAGACTGGAATTATTTGGCTAAGAATTCTGAACAGCTATGTTCTGTCAGGGCTCGGGGCCTTTATAATGGTAAACAAGCAGTTTTCTTGCTCTTTTTCTGTATTCATTAAACTAAGACTAAGAAGCACTAGCTCAGAATTAGAGGGTTGGCTTCCTTACACTCCTATGCCTAAGCAAACTTATTATCTAGTTCTTATTGAATTAGAAAGCCACGTTTGTAACCTTTAAGAATTAAGAAACTAAGACAAGGACTCAGACACTATCACCAACTGGATGTTCTGCCACAGTGTTCACTAAGTTCCTATTAGACAAATATAAGCAAATACAGTTCAGGCAAAATATAAAAGATGGAGCAGATCATCCTAAGTGCAATCACACAGCACCTCCAGGATGGACAAGGGATCAGACCCAGCCAACACGGGTTTAGGAAGGACAGGTCCTGTCTGACCAACCTGATCTCCTTTTATGATCAGGTGACCTGCCTGCTGGATGAGGGGAAGGCTGTGGATGTGTCTACCTGGACTTCACCAAGGCCTTTGACACCATCTCCCACAGCATTCTCCTGGAAAAGCTGCAGCCCATGGCTTGGACAGGGGCACTCTGTGCTGGGTTAGGAACTGGCTGCAGGGCTGAGCCCAGAGAGTGCTGGTGAACGATGCTGCATCCAGTTGGCAGCTGGTCACTAGTGGTGTCCCCCAGGGATCAGTGTTGGGACCAGTCCTGTTGAATATCTTTATGGATGATTTAGATGAAGGGACTGAATCGACCATCAGCAAATTTGCAGATGACACTAAGTTGGGGGGGAGTGTCGATCAGCTGGAAGGCAGGAGGGCTCTGCAGAGGGACCTGGACAAGCTGGAGAGATGGTCTGACTCCAGTGGGATGAGGTGCAACAAGGCCAAGTGCTGGGTCCTGCACTTTGGCCACAACAACCCCATGCAGCGCTACAGGCTGGGCACAGAGTGGCTGGAGAGCAACCAGGCAGAAATGGAGTTGGGAGTTTGGATTGACAGGAAGCCAAACATGAGCCAGCAGTGTGCCCAGGTGGCCAAGAAGGCCAAGGGCATCCTGGCCTGGATCAGGAACAGTGTGGCCAGCAGGACCGGGGAAGTGATTCTTCCCCTGTACTCAGCGCTGGTGAGGCCACACCTGGAGTGCTGTGTCCAGCTCTGGGCCCCTCAGTTCAGGAAGGATATTGAGGTGCTGGAGCAGGTCCAGAGAAGAACAACAAGGCTGGTGAAGGGATTGGAGCACAAGTCCTGTGAGGAGAGGCTGAGGGAGCTGGGGTTGTTCAGCCTGGAGAAGAGGAGGCTCAGGGGAGACCTCCTCACTCTCTACAACTCCCTGAAAGGAGGTTGTAGCCAGGTGGGGGTTGGTCTCTTCTCCGAGGCAGCTATCAGGGAGACAAGAGGGCACGGTCTTAAACTGTGCCAGGGGAGGTTTAGGTTGGATATTAGGAAGAAATTCTTTACAGAGAGGGTAATCAGGCATTGGAATGGGCTGCCCAGGGAAGTGGTGGATTCTCCGTCCCTGGAGGTTTTTAAGATGAGACTGGATGTGGCACTTAGTGCCATGGTCTAGTAACCACAGTGGTAGTGGATCAAGGGTTGGACTTGATGATCTCAGAGGTCCCTTCCAACCCAGCTGATTCTATGATTCTATGATAATCCTACAGAAATCCTACAGAAGTCAGCAAGGTTTTAAATTAGTCTGCAACTGTCTCCTTCTTAGTGAAGGTGGGTGATGGAAAGAAACAAATTTAACTAAGAAAACGTATATTCAGTTTGCTGACTAGATTAGGAAGCTGTTGCTCATTTAATACTGAAGGGTATGAAACCAGGATCCTATTCAAAATTCCATTTTCACAACATGAACAATAAGTAGTCATGTGCATTGCTGTCACAACACTACAGTCAATAAAGTATTCCAAATCATTACCTTAAAATTCCAAATTATGGGGTTTACTTTGCAAGGACAGTTGAGGTTTTTTTGCCATGTCTCCTCGTTACGATAGTTGCCTAAGGATTCATTTTCTACTGCAAAATTGATTTGTGTTTTAGAGATTTCTTTCTCATCTTGGTGTTTATGTAACTTTGGAGCTTGTCACAGTCAGATAAGATCTGCCTGATACATGATATGCCAGCACTGCTTTGGATTTCCCGAGCCCAGCACCTCTCTAGTAAAGCACAGGACTGTTCTCTTTCTAGTACCCTGGTCTCAGAGTGCAAAATCTCCACAACACAAAAAATGCCAACACTAAACAGTAACTTCAATTTCTTTCCTATCAGTGGTACAAATCCAGTTCTTACTTAAATTTCTTGCCCGATTTGGCCTGAGTTCCTCCATTCCATATGTGGTCCTCCTCTTCATAGAAGAAAAAAACATCAAGTTTCACATCCTCTTCTCCCTGGAAAGAGAGTTCCAAGCTGTCTTCCACCTGCAAGACAAAAATACACAATGTATATACACATAAAAATACAAGGCAACTTTCATCAGCAGGTCAGAAAACAAAATTATTTTCATCAGATATACAGGGTGACTCCTATCCTAAGTGAAGAAAACACACTAATTGTGCCATTTTTTAATGCCTTAAGAACCTTAGAAATTTCTTTGCACCTCAGTGGAGCTACCTTCCCTTTCTTCCCTTTAGCTCCAAAAGCTTCAGCACCATCTCCTTGCCTTCTGCTACAAGCAAAATAATCTCAGTGCCAATCCTCCCAATATGACAAGGCCCATCCAATCTCAGGGACTAAATTCTGCTTTATGTTTCCTCA
Source organism: Pipra filicauda (assembly GCF_003945595.2). NCBI lineage: Eukaryota > Metazoa > Chordata > Aves > Passeriformes > Pipridae > Pipra > Pipra filicauda. The sequence continues at coordinate 164,966 of NW_024104796.1, read as the reverse complement.
GCACCATTGACACAGATGAGACCCCTTTAAAACTCATTAAACACTTCTGAGGTGAAATTCAGACCACCCAAAGCTGAAGCTATTAAGAAGGGTATTTTCTCACACATAGTCCAAGAGAACACACAAAAATCAGCAATTCTTTGTTTAGGTAAAACCCTACTGAAGTAAGCATCTGATGACGAGATTTCAGACACCCACTTCTACACAAGTGATCTGCAACTGTACTCAAACTTACAAACCTACATGAAGTAAAGTGTTCATTATCTCTGTACCTTGCCAAATTTGTGCTTCAGTGGCAATCCTGCCTTCTGAAAGGCTGGAATGATTTCTGCTTTGTAGTCCCTTATAAAGATTCCCAAATCCACATCTTTGCTGTGAGGAATGATATTGCACTGTCTATACCAGCCTAAGGGGGAGAAAATAAACCAGAAAAAAATTAAGTTTAATTGAGGAACATGAATTCAGTAGAACAAAAGCAACATAAAAATGAATTGCCATGAGGTCACCAGGCAGAAGTCTTTGATTGAGGCCATAAACAAGACTTCTGCCTTTCTCTAGTTTGAAATGAACCACAAAGAAAACAAATGTTACTGCACTTGCAGTCACAGCTCTTTCCCCCCAGAAAGCCAAGAATGAGAGAGAAAGCACTAACTCTTTCAAAGATAAAATATCTTCATTTTTCTAATCTAAATGTCTTTATAGAAAAAAATATTCTTTATCTGGACCCAAATCTAATCAGCAATGAACAGCTACAGGGCAAGAGCTGTGCTTCTGATTTGCAACCATTGTTTTATAGAGCATCCAAGATGTTAATCATCTTCCAATCACCACTGCAAAAGAGAAAGACAAGAAGTGGGACACCCTTTTGCCTGTTTCATTAAGGGAGCTTTTAGTAACTTCATTCAGAAAATTATATTCCCCAGGATTAAAAAATACAAGTCAAATGTGCACACACAAGTTTTCACATACTGTTTCAGTAACAAAAGAATCCTCACCAGGGATAAGGTACTACTTCCATGTTCAGTAGAACTGAAAGCTTGCATTACCTACTCTAATAGGCTCACATTGTATTAGAAGATGGTTTTTAAAAATAAATAAACATGAACTATGTTTTAAAAGTCAGTGATATGCATTAAATTGGATGGGGAGAAAAATCAGGCAAGTCTACATGTACAGCAGAAATATGTGTCCGTCACTGGGTTTCCCCACCAGCATTTCAGTAAATTCCAAGTCACACAAATTAGGGAACTGTTGATTACTTTCTAGCAGTGATGAACACAACAAAGATAACTGTCAAAATTAAATACTTCAGTGGAAATTTGCCCAGCATCTCCAGGGCTCAGGTTTCTAAAGAAAGCATTTTGTCCAGAGCAAAAAGGCCTATTTCAATACAGCTAATGCCACATATTACCTTCCAACCCAGTACATTTGGCATCTGCTGACATCACAAGTAATGGAGGATGAAATGTTGAAAATTTCAGATGAGATTAAAAATGCAACACAACACAAATGTTTTACCAAGGCATGTTCCACTGCTCAGCCAGAACTTTACTCCCAAGTTATTGAGTGTCAGGGCAGCCAGGTGAAGCAAGGATTTTGCTTTTATTCTGAATTCCACTGCATCAAGAGAGGCATCATCAGGATACAACTGGAAGGCAAAGGAAGAGTACGAAAGTTATTGTCAGAGAGCAAACATGTCCCTTCATTCTTTTTAGTGTCCCAAGGAAAAATTACTTTAAAAAATTTACTTATCTAATATCTGGGCTAGTATCTGGTTTTACATATGCAGTCCAGTTTGAGACCATGCACTGAAATGGCAAGTTTAAATTTAAACTCTGGAACCTCAACCTTCAGTATTTCCAAACCAGCAGAATGCAAATTCACAGTAGAGTAGGTTAAGAAAATACATATTAGACACTGATTCTCATCATTTTGCAGCAACATGGATGAGCCCTCGTTCTGCACATGCTGAAGTCAATAACCTGAGCCCCGGGGGAAGAGAGGGCCAGAATCAGTCCCCTTCGGCACATTAAGGCTTTTCCAACCTCCAGGACTCCGTGATTAGTTTATCTGGCGCCACCAAGTGTTAAAACTGGATGTTCAATGTTAAGGAAAAACGGCCACGGAGTAAACACCATGAACACAAATCCCTGAACATCTTCCAGCCACACCTGTGGCAGGATCTGCAAAGTCAAAAATCAGCACTTTGTCAGTGCAAAGCCAAAATCACAACGGCAGGCTGGGCAAATGTCACCAAGTATAACAAAGGCACTACACACCACTCAGCCTCATGGCTGATTTCTTGAAGAGCTCTTGGGCAACAAACGGCTGAAATGAATATTTTCTAAACAGGTGCCACCTGCTTATCTCAGTATTCAAACTCCAGCAAAGTTCAATAAACATTCAAAGCCACATTTTCTCTGCCTGGAGGTGAATATTGCCTGGAGGCTCCAGAGCTGAAGGGGAATAGACCTTCCTGCCTTTCACATGAGAAGTGACAACACACCCTGGGGTAAAGTGACTGTCCTGCTACATGTACAGGAAACTACAGCCCATTAGACTGAACAAAAATGCTCCCTTTCCCCAAGACATAAAGGACTGAAGAATGGAGCCTCCACTGTCCTTTTTTCCCCTTTCATGAACTCAGAGATGGCTCAGATTCAGTGACCTGATTCTGCCTCCACAGTCTTAATTGTTTAATTGTCTTAATTAATTAACTCTTGATCACTTTATAACTCGTGTCCCCTTTCAAGTTACAAGGACAAAATGCTGCCCAGACTGCAGCAGAAACTTTTCTACTATGTACTAAATCAGCTAGTAATATAATGCTCTAAATAGTGGTAAACCCATTAGCTTACATAGTCAAAAAAGCAATGAAATAAGTCACTTTGGAATAAATATACCATTTCAAATGAGCCAAATGAAGAACATGAAACTGCAGCACATAGTTCAAAAAATGTAAAGTGAAACACTACACAAAACTTTGAGAATTGCCATAAGAAAAGTTTTCAGCCACAAAGATACACAAGATGTTACTCTTATTTACATGAGACCTATTTAACAGTAACAGTGTGAGAACTATGGACATGTTGGTTCCCTCATAATCTTTAGGTAAAGTTTTGATTTTATTACCACTTAAACTCTGTGGAATGAGAATCAGGGTCTGTGTTTAAGCTTTAGGTATGCAAACAGTCCCATTCAGGCAAACAGTAAACTGTTCCTAGGTTTGAATCAATCAGTGAGAACACACATTACATCCTAGAGACACAACCTGATTACCACTAACCTGCAAGAAAGCCCGAGCTTCTCTGTACCTACATTCAAGGAATCTAGAGTGTGACATCTCCTCTAGAAAACTGGACGGATTTTTTGGGATTTGAACTTTTAAGTCATCGATGAAAACATGCAGAAGTTCTGGTCTGCAGGGAAAGGAAGATAACACATTACCCCATTTAATTCCCTTAAAAACCACAAGGCGCTTCTTCCTCTAACTCCAGTTAAAATCTTAATGCACACTACAGGCAGTGGTTCCTTTGTCCAAACGCAACCAAACCCAACTATATTAAAAAAAAGGCAACATGAGCTTCAACAAATTCCCCATACCCTTCAAAAATATTGTTTAAAAAGAATTTCTATGCCTACAAGCCCATAGTTAATTTGTCAGATCACTGATTCCTTTACTGACTCACAACTTGCACTGAATTTGTTCAGAAATGTTTAGTGCATTTGAAAATTCAGGCTATTTGGTTAGTTGTCTAAGTGTGGGATGCACTTAAGAACCAAATTTTACCCTGTACTTTAAGGCTATTTGCTTTTAAAAATTAGAAAAGAATCCCCTCAGAACATTAAGAGCATGAATTAGATCCAGTGGTTGGCACATGTCTTTATGGTACGAATGTCACCTCTCTTTATTCAATTTTTTTACCACGGATTATTTAGACTGTTCCTGAATGGATTTCTGTTGTTTCCCCTTTTCATTTAATGTCCCATACCCACACTCAACTTTTGGATACACTGTGATATCTATATAATATATCTATCTATAATAAATTTTTTGCCACTTCTACTTCACCCCTGTGTTGATAGCACAGATGGCTATCAAAAGATTTCAAACTTCTAAATATATAAATGGTAAACCACTGACCATAGCAGAAGATCCTCTGGTACCTCAGTCATGACTGCTCTTACTTTTCTCACCTTTCTGTCTGCTTCAATCTGGCTGCAGAGCAACTTGCTCTAAAATGTAGCTCTTAATTTATGAATAGTGTGAAGCTCTTGTTTTCAGGTAAATCAGAATTGGATTTACCTCCATATCTTATTTTACCTCCACTTTATGGTTCTGAATTACACATGAGGTAAGTTTTACAACCTGGCTCCAGGAAAGAGTGTAGTTTTATACACAGAAGTTATTTTGGAAGTGTTATTATGGCTTTTTACTTCCCCTCTTCCAAACTCACTTCTCATACGCTCCAGGGTAGCGACCAAAGTGGAGTTTCCGGAAAGGTACAAACTTTCTGTCCATGTGCTGCTTGAGCCTCAGGGGTCCATGCCACAGGTAATTTCCACTTCTCTCATAGAAGACCACCAGGTGAATGGCATGAGATGCAAGCTTGAATATGTAGTGCAAGGGAATTTCCATTCCAGACAGGTCATCCATCCCATCCAAGCGGGGGTCCTTGTTTATAATCTTTAGCCACTGGAACCCCATTTTCTCAGCAGTTCTAAAAAGACCCACCTAAAAAACGAGAGAGGCAGGAGCTGGGGTAGGTTGAAGATTAGAAAAATAAACACTGAATGCTAAATTGCTTACTATTAACTGACATTATTACCCATTTTCATTTTTTTATCAGACTTAAGCACAAATGAATTGAAAATTTCTAAGATGAAGATCAACAGCCACAAGCAACTCCAACCACCTTATTTCCTTAAATTTTGTCCTTCAAACTATTCAGTAAAACAACAAATAAACATTGTAAGCCATGCCTGGACTAGGTTTGCTCCTTGCCATAGCACCCTTCGCTGCATTCTCAAACCATTCTCTACAATTACTCTTCTGCCAAACTTGGTGTTCTTAAGTCCTTGAATAACAACACCACTAATACAAAAAATACTACTGCAAAATCTTCTTTTATAAAGCAAATAAATATTTGTCTGAATCTCACCAAACACAGAACACTGCACTAGGTAACAGGGTTTCATATTTCCATAGAAAAAGGGAAAGAAACTCCGGCTGATAAGAAAAGGGCCAATCAGCATCTGAAAATCCTTCCAATTGCCCTTCCTTGAAATGTTTTATATAAGCATTATCAGTTTCTCTTCTGGATGCTACAGATATCAGTGAACCACAAAGGAATGGGGAGATGGATTTATATCAGTGTGCTGCCACACAAACTTATTCCTTTACAGTCATGGGTAAAACAACTGCTAATCAAGTTCAGAGTGACACTACTCTTGAGTTCTTCAGTGAAATAGTAACAGACCATTTCTGTCTCCTGCTTTTTCTATTTAAAAAAAAAAAAAAGCAAAAAGCAGTTTGTCAATGGTATCTTTAGTCTGTACAAATTAAATCTAATAAATATTTCCAGATTAGACTTAATTGATGAGATAATCTTAGATTCAATTTTGTCCTTCATCACGAACTACATCTCTATTTGTAACACATCCAATAAAAAAAAACTCCTAACACCAAAGAGAAGCAGAGGTACCAATGATTTAAGTGAAATGGTACTAAGTACAAGGATGTACTAAAAGAAATGTAAACCAGCAGACTACGATCATCTTTACAGTCTTGTCACATCAATACCTGCATTTCCTCCTTGACAAATCCCCAAACTCCAGATTTATAACAGCTGCACCTACATCACAGACTTAAGGTCGTCCTTCTTCCTTTCTAACAGATCTTTTTTCTTTTCTTTTTGTGTGGCCTCTTATTGCAAGTGTTTATGAATATTCTAAGAACTTCAAGCTCTCTGTAAATGACCCTTAATGCATCCAGGCTAGTACCTGGATAACTTTTACTTTAAAACAAAGTTTCCTCTGCCTAAAATATTACTACAAAATGAATTCAGACGCTTTCATACAAACAGGAAAGTACTATGTCACAGCATCACAGAACAGCTGAATGCATTACATAAATGTGTACTGCAGATAGACACTTACTTCGTGTTTCCATGTTTTGTCCAGTAGTGCAAACGTAGTGAAGTCTCTCGAAGCACAGAAATACTTGCATTCTGGACTGGGGCCATCAGGAGAGCTTCTGATCTGCTCAATGTCTTTATCAACCAGTCCCAGAATCAAAGGATCAATCAAATACACTGGAATATTATGGCTGGATATTAAGCCTAGGAACTTCCTAACAACGTGCTATTTGACAGAGGACAGAAACACCATCTTTAAGCATACAGAGGTCAATGTTAAACACTAATATTATATATATAACATTCAAACTCTGACAGAGAGAAGAAAACTCAAACCACTGAAAGGAGATGTTATCTCCTAATAACATCTGCTGAGTGTACATTTTACTTCCACAAACTGTGCAAATGGAAGTTTTCTCTTTCATAAGAACAGACTGCTCTCAGGCTTTTCAGGTCTCTAGGACTAGAGTAAAAACCTCCCAGTTTCAGTTAGAACTTTCTACGGCTCTGGAGTGTTAGACTAGAGAAAGAATTCTAGGTTAAACTCAAGATTTTTTCCAACTCTAGACTGAGTTGGAAAGCACTTGAATAAACCAGAGATTACAGAATGAGATGTGATGTATATGTGGCTGCTGAGGGAGCTGTCTGCTGTAATTTCAAGGTTTCTCTGCAACATCTTTAAAGGTCTTAGTGATCAGGAGCTGTTCTGAGAAAAGGCACATCTTGTGCCATCTTTAAAAAGGAGGATCTGGGGAACTCTGGTCACCTTAAACTCAACCCCCAGGAAGCTTCTGGAGCAACAGCTCCTGTAAAGTCCCATCCAAACACATAAAGGACAAGGATGTGTCTGGGAAAGCCAGACAAAGGCACACTGCACATAACCACAAGGCAAAGGCCATGGACACTGTTCACACCAGGACTTTTCCAAGGCTTTTGATTCAATCCCAAACAGGGAGCCCAGACCTCAGGTACAAGGACTGCTGTACATGTGGGAGGACTGACTGAGAAGGTAGGATGCAAGTACTAAGGGGTTAAAAGCTGTACCAGTCTCTGTACCATCTCTGTGCCTGATGAGACGATTTATTAACTTGACTCAGTGGAGAATTTTAACTAAGCTCATTTAAATGTCTGTGGCACACAGATGGCATTGACAGCAGTCATAGTCATCTTACTATTTAAAATGTAGCTGATGTATTCAACTATAATGTTTAAACTTAATGGCTTAGAAGCTCTGGCTTCAGAGAGATGTGAAAACACAAGGACAGGATGTGGGTGACCAACAGAGTTTTGGCAGCAGCACTACCTGTGTGGTACAGGCAGAAGCAAGGCCACCCTCTTAGTGATTTCAGTTACATGGAGCTAAAAGGTAATCGATGTGCTCACAATATACCTGTAACTAGAACTGGCAGATAAGACTTATGACAGGAAGCAAATCTGCGCAAAAGTGTCTACTTCTCCTCCCTTACGCCGTCACTTCTCTAGGAAAACAGATGCTTTCAGTTGAAACTTAAATAGCTGGTAGAAAGAGATGGCCTTGATGTCAAGCCATCAAGAGAAACACATTGAAACAGAGTATTCTGGACACATCACTGATGTGGCCACTTTCTCCACTGGCCCTGGAGAAAGCAGTGGGTCCCTGGCAGGACCGTGGAACATTCTGCTGTGTCACTGATGATGTGCTAAGAGCCAGTTAAACCTTGAGGATAACGCTGCCCACAGACTGGGAGCTGACTGTGACACCCAACACCAAGGGATGTCATCTCCAAGAACGGTGAGACATTCCTGGCACAAGCAAGCAGCCCATGGAGCAGCTGGTCTGGATTATGTCCAGGAGGAGCTCTTAACTGGAGCACCTTCCCTCTTGCTCAGCAGAAACAGGGCCTTTAAATGGCTATTTTGCTAACTAGCAACATTATCATGTTGCATTTGGACTGAAAGGCAGCCAGCTCCCAGCACATCCTTCCCTTTATCCATCTATTCTGTTTTTCCACTGGGAGATCAGTTAAAAGACTTCTGTAAGAGTGTTTCCAAACAAATCCTAAGTACAAATATGATAACTGAGCTTCCCATTCCACCCCAAGGGTGAGGTGATGTGTTGGCTGTGCTCAATCCTGCAAACGTTAAGCAGGACACAGCAACAACAACAACAAAAAAATCTCATTTCAAGTACCTAATGGCATCCCTGGCATTGGGTTATGAGGACTGAAATTGTTTATATTATTATTATTATTATATAGAACTATATCAAGAGGGAAGAGACTTGGACCCTGAGTTTGCAATTCCATGTGAGTTCTTGATGAGACCTGGGGAAGAGCTGTATGAACCAATGGCATGTACATACCCATCTAGTGCTGTCCTGGCCTGACTGGCTTCCTCTGACTTTGGAAAAAGTTGCTCCATTCTAGTAAAAAAAAAAAAAAGATAGGGAGGAGGAGAGAGAAAGATGAGAAAAAAACCCAAAGTTTCAGCTGAATCCTTGCTTAGGATTCCTTAAAAAGACATTCATGGACATTTATCCAAGTAAGCACTTTAGAGTTATAGCTGTGGTTTTGCCTCTGGTCACTCAAGTACAGCACTGAATGTGAAATCATAAACAACTTCCCTGGATTGGTATATTTAGAAGTACAACACAAGCCTCGGGGACCTCCAGACATGTAGGGATTGTGTGATGAGGCCTCAGGTTTCCAAGTCAGTATGCCAGTAAACATAAAATAGGGAGATGACAAACACTACCAGGCAAATACCACTGGGGGAGAGAGACAGCAGGACTGTGCCTCAGTCTTTCCAGGTGTAATTCTAGACAATTTAATCCTAAAGATAAAGGTCAGGGCAGCTTGTGGCTCGGCTTTTAAGCTTTTCAAAAGTAGGAAGAATTTCTCATTCATGGCCTTGACGTTTAACCATCAGAAACTGAAGAAAGAAGTCAAAGGTTGCAGTACCACCTGGCACCAAAAACTGCCTGCATTAATTAATTAAGGAAAAAAAAAACAACAAACCCCAAAGTCAGGAAACTTGATACCCACACAGTTCTTCTGTAAAAATAAAAAGAGTTCCTCTGTTGCAACTGTAAACTATGAAAACACCTGAGTAATTAATTTACAGTAACATTTACCTAATTTACAGTAATAATGAACTCTTTCTGTTACAAGAAAATCACTCGCCTGAGCATTCCAGGTATAAAAAGCAGGTATAAAAAGCATTCCCGGTATAAAAAAGCAGGTATAAAAAGCATTCCTGGTATAAGAACAGGACTTAATCTGTAATATGGAGAAAATTATGAACACTGAGACACAAAGCACTGAAACTGCAGAAAACGTTGGGTTTTCTGTCCAGGACACCAGTGTTGAAAAACCTGTGGCCAACAGGTGACCAACCAAGGGTCCTGGTTTGACTTCAGTTTTCATATAAAAGTCTTCGAACAAGAGTTGAGACTTAAAACCCGTGGCGGCTTAGCGCTCGAGCACCATTCCCATGGGATGCCCCTGGATGACACAGTGACTTGGATAATGGGCTGACAACCGAAACCTGACTGTACCCCTGCTACCAGACACTGTCTCCTCGCCCACACTGCGGGAACTTCGAGCCGCCCCAGGGAATTACGGGGGGGGTGGGGGGAAGGGGGCGGGATCAACGCCCACAAAGCCCCTCGACGACGGCAGTGACCACCCACTGACGCCCGAGGCAGCGCTTCCTTACCTTCTGCGACAGGTAGAACTTGTAGTAGCAGAGCTGGAAGAGCAGGAACACGAGGCTGGCCAGCGACAGGAGCGCCAGCACCGCGTTCCTGTTGATTTTCTGCATTGGGAGCCCCTGGAGCGCTCGGAACCCGCCTGCCCGGCTGCCCTCACCGCACAGCGGCTTCATGCCGTAAGGCGCCCCCGCCGCAAAGCCTCGTGACACGTCGTAAAGCCGCCTCCTCTCGCCGTCGTAAAGCTCCCCCAACCACCACCCCAAAACCCCCCCAAACACGCCCCGGATAAAAAAAAGAGAACGGAGGCACATGGAGGTTCTAGGATTTCTGTATTAGTACAAAACATCGTGTCACACACGCACGCCCCCCTGCCCTGCGACCACCGCCCTTCTCCCCCCGCCCCGCTCCATCCCCGGTCCAGGGATGCTCGGTCACAGGGGCCACTGAGACACGGGGGACCACCGGGCTCTGCTCCGAGGGGAACACACGCCCAGGCTCCTCCCTGCCACAAACAAAGTGATACTGGGGGACAACACCAACACAAGTCACCCCACGACCACCGTCCCCACCAACAACCACCGTCCTTCAACTAAAACACTGACAAAGCCCAATATTCTTTCAGATTATTCCCCCAGTCTTCATATGAAACACAGGACGAGGAAGGAAGCAGGATTTATACACTGGCCTCTGCTTTTTTTTGTGTAGAGGGCGGCTAAGAAATGAACCTGTCACCTCTTGCCATTTATTTAATATTTGGTGTTTGCAGAAGCACCTATATCCCCTGGATGTTTTTTTTTTTTAAATCATCCTGACACTGACATCCGTTGTTGCAGTTCATACAGTTTTTCTTCATACTGTTTTCCACAGAATCAAATGGGAGCTACACTCGCAATATATTAAGAGCTCAAGGGGAAACCCTTTAGTTCTTCACAAGTTGTGAAATTGTTTTAACTCTGAAAGATTACCAGCAATCATTACTAAAAACAAAACAAAACAAAAAAAACCAAAACAAACAAACAAAAACAAAAACAAAAAAAAACACAAAAAAAAAAAACAAAAAAAAAAAAAAGAAAATTGAACTCCTCCTTTTGGTCACAGAGCAGAAAATTTCTGTTTTGCCACCACACAGCATCAGCTCCAGAGCAAAGAGTCTGGGAGTATTAAGCACAACATGCCTGGTAGCTTCAACCACAGACATTCAAAAGGTCTAATCCACTGCCAAAGAACAACCCCTCAAACCCCTGAAACAGATTCACATAGAAAAAAGGTAACCCCCTGGGCTCCAGGTGTCCCTCTCCAGCTGCAGGTACAGAACTTGCACCAGCTGCAACAAAACATCACTGGAAGCAGTGTGGCATCGCTCATCTTTGTATGATGATGGGTACTGAGAGACACTAGTTCAAGGAAAAAAAAACAGTCTAAAAAAATCTAAAGTGCTTAAGGCAATTTTTCATATCCCCATTTACTAAAAAAAAAAAAAAAAATGTACTAGATGTTAGCAGCAAAATTTGACATCTGTGCAAACTATTATACAACAAATCCATCCTCTTAAGGGTAAAAAAATCACATGTTATGTTCACCTAGGACATCAGTTAAACCAAAACTTGCAAGTCACAAGTCACAGTATAAAACACTTCAAGCTTTTCTCTAACTAAATGTTAAAGAAAAAATTACATTTTTACATTTGTGCATATCAAATCCACCTTGCAGGTTGCACTACAGCTTGCTAAAAAAAAAAAGAAGTTTATAATTTAAATGCTCTTACATAGGGCTGGAGATTAGTCATAGTTTGCTCTTACTACACATTAGCTTGTTGTAAACATCCCCTTTCCTTCCAAAAAGGGAAATTTAAAGAGGAACTACAGCTGAACACCCAAGATCAAGCCAGTGGCTGGGTGCTGTGAGGAGATGTCAGCCTGTTCTGATGTCTGTGTACCACAGTCCTAGACAAGAACAGGCCTCAAAACTGAATTCCCAGCAGCTGATCCCCTAAAACTCCCAGTCAGGTGTCCACTGCAGTAAAAAGAAAAGGATTATACACAGATTATTGGGATAACAACATCTGCAGAAAAATGCGTGAAACAGATTCAGACACTGTTAACTAAGAACCATGTCACCTTTGAGTATCTTTGCCCCAAGATCCCAATCACTGAACTTGCAGGAGAAGGTAGAGATTAACTGGGAATTATTTTGTACTCTTCTCTGCAAAAAGAGATTACAGGTAACTGTTCACAATGTAAATAATTAGAGATGCTCAAGTTCCAGATGCAAAATAAACACTAAGGGCTCAACCATCCTGTCAACTTCATGATTTCCGAAAAAAAAAACCCCACAAACTTTATAGTTAATTTTCTTGTTAATTTTAACTTCCCACTGAACACCATAGCCAATTTATTAGAAGTTAAATTTCTCCTCCTCTTGAGAAATTGGGACAGAAATTGGGACAGAAAGGAACCACTGATAATAATAAGATTTAACATAATTAGATGTTCATCTTTTTTATGGGCTAAAGGATACACATAAAATAAAAAAGTACATTGGCCCAGTAGGAAAGGAGCCAATTAATTATGGACCCTTATCAGCATGAATTTACACAACAGTTTTCAGGTGATACCAGGAAACAATTTTCAGTTAGGAAACAGCTGATTTAAATGTGTACCTGAAAACTATTTCTAGGTTCCTGGACTTGATAAGAGGGAAGAAAACAGATTTAAACAATCTATATGACACCAGTAATTCTCACTGACAAGCTGAAATTTTCCATGAAGAATGTAACATGATTTTTACTTTTTTTTTTAGCTCTCTCTCTTATGAATGATTTGACTATTGTTACTAAGCTTCCAACTAAGAACCAAGGTGATGGAACACCCTGGCTCAACATTTCAAAAGCCAAGAGAGGACCCAAAGCTGAGAGCTTTTGACAGACTGGTATCATCCTGTAGTTTAAAAAAAAAAGCTCTGGATCTTTTGGTTCTGAACCTCTTCTCCAAAATATTTCCTGGCTCATGACTGGGTATCATAATGTGTCTTCATTGAGGACATAAGAATGCTTTTAAATACCTATACATTGTTACATTTTCTGTAATTTGTGACAAACAGGAGCCAATCTCAATATACATGATTTTTAAATGAATTTCTCATGGGAAATAGGAAAATCTTATATTAGGGGAAAAAAAGAAATCACAGTCTGCTCTTACTGTTTCTTCATATCAGGCCTACAGATACTTTTAATATTCTTCTGAAGTCATGCTGCTGTGATGTTTTACCAGGCTAAGCCAGCAAATCAGTATTATTTCAAAACGTATGTCTGACATCACAAGTTCTAACAGGAAGCCTAGTAATAATAAAATACATAATTAAATAAGTTGTATTAGGAGAGCTAATAAAATGGTATTTGCTATATTCTTCATAGAAAAATAACATCTGCAACAAAACTAATATTTGAGTCCATAATAAAATTATTAAATACAGTATTAGAAAAGTACACAGTTACAGCTTTTGATTTCTTTTTTTTTTTTTAAATAGGCAACAGTTCAGTTTTCTGACATTTGTCTGGATTCCCAGTAGGTTCCTAACACTTTAGCCTCAAACCTTTGCGCTATCAGTACCCAGGCCCTAAACAGCAGAAGGTAGCAAACCCAGTTTAATCCAATGCTCACAAGCTTCTGTGAGTAGTAGCTACACAGAAAAAAATCAAAATTCAGCAATAGAAATGTTTAACAGACACTACTAGGCAACATTGTTTAGGCTACTTGTTGAGCCACTCAATCCATTTTCACTTTTCTGAAGGGTTTTCACAGCACTTGGCACCTGCAATCCAGTACTCACTGTGAGACCTCCACACCAGATCTAAGGGGAAAAAGAAAAATCTACATTATGGACTACATACATCTCTCTCCTCCCATCCCACAAGCCCCACAACGGAACTAACAAAAAAGTTATCCTGCAGCTCTACATCTTCTCTCTTGCTCTCGTCACAGCATTCTGTAAAGCATTCTAATCAGAGACAAGCTAATTTTTAAGTCGACAAAGTCTAAGATGCTTCACATACTATGCTTTATGACTGTAAGTTTATAACTAAGGCTAAGATTTTATACAAAAAGACTTGCTCCTAATAGGAGAATTCCTTTGAAGGCCAATGAGCCAGCAGCAAGTACTTCAAACGACAATGAAAAGCAACAACATCGCTATGCTCCAGTGCCTGAAAGCAGTGCTTATTTCTTCCATGTCATGCTAAAACTATGTCAATGTAAACACAGTACAAAAAAATCTGTTTTATTTTCTAAAATAATGTTTTGTTTATAATATTATATATTTTCTAATATATTGTTTATTACTTTACTAATATATTATTCATAATATTATATACATCTATGTATTCATAATATAATATTTATGAAATTATATAGTTATAAAATATTATGTTTTATTTATAATATATTATTTTGTGTTACTTAGGAACTGACTTAATGAGTCAGTCTTAGCAATGCTAGAGGGAAGGCTAACACATTCTAACATTTCTGAAGCTAAACTTGTCCCTGTGTACATGCAAAGTTCTACTGGAGTGCTACTATAAGCACCACATGAAATCAAATAGAAAAGAGTTAAACATCTTCTAAAAATTACTAGTCAGCCAAAACCAGTGCTTCCAGTTTCCTTCTTGACAAAGCAATTAAGTCTTCGGTAAACTGAATTCAGTGCTAAAAGCTGAACAAAATTTTATAGATACTGACCATGAAGCCTGGTAGTAATGGTTGGGTAAATTTAGTCCTGAAGGTGTGTAACAGCGCCTTTGAGTTTGCATTGTAAAATGAGAGCTGACCTAAGAGAAAGAAAACAAGTTGGCATACAGTTTAAAACATAAGCATTTAAACATGCTTAGATGCTGTTGCTGTCTAACTTTTACAAAAAAATGATTCTTTCCCAGGGAAAGGTTTCCAGAACATGCTAAGTACAGTCCACAAAACAGAAAAGTTCACAATTAGTAGCTCTGTCACACAGATGAACTCAAGTCATTCGACATTACAAGAATTAGAATACAAACAGCTCTGGGCCTGTGTTTTCATAACAGACTGTCATTCTTGAAGTAATGCACTGCTTCAGCCCTGTACTGCTCCAACTCCACACAGACAGTCAAGTTTTTACCTCCATCCCCTAAGACTGTAATTTACCTCCATCAAAGTCACAGTATACTCCTATTCTGTCAGGAACAGGTATATCAAGAGTCTTTGCTTTATTATTATGTTTTGCTGAGAATGTGGTTTGCAGCCAGTTGTTGATATGGATGCACCAGCTTGAATTAGTCTTTCCCAGCTGGTCAAATTTCCCTGGGTTTCTGTATGTGACTCCCACGCTGTAGGATTTGCAGTCCTTCTGGGCTCTCACTTCCCAGTAATGCTGTCCACTCTCAACAGCAGTGTCTCCTACCAAAGAAATACATTTAATTGCTGTAATTGAGTGTACCTTAAAATGCTGCCTTCCTAACAGGCACCAGTGATGTCTACTCTGTTTTACTTTAAAGTGAAGGCATTAAAAAAATCTGAACTATAAGGATTAATAAAAAAGTACAATAGAATATAAATATAAAAGACTAATGAGACTGTATTTATAATTCAGGTAATACATATTTAACACCAATTTACATTGAACAGCAGTGAATGTCAGTCATTAAAAGCTTTGTAATAAAGAGTTTCAACAGACCTGAAGACACTGCAGTACAAAATTCTGGTGTTTTATGGGCAAATGGGGCAGGACAACGTTAATGACGCAGCCTTGAACTGCCACAAAGTTTCCCTCAAATTCTTGCCTCATCTGCCCTTTCCACAGCATCACACCCCTAACAGAGCAAACAGGTCCACCTTACCCAGCACCGTGTAGGATTCACCAGCAAAGCGATCCCTGCTGCCCCTGGCCGAGGCTCTTGGGCTGTTGGTGGCTCTCTTCGGAGATGCTGCATTGCTTCTAAAAAGAGATGAAGCACTCAAGATTTGGACACAGCTACAGAATGGCACATGTAAGTGTTCCCGAGTCAGCAAGAGACACGCAAAGCTACTGAAACGACACACTAGTTAAGCCGCTTAGTAGCTCTTAACAGCTCACATGCACAAGGACTGGGAGGGAAGAGGTGACAGACAGAAAAATAATACAAGATGTTGTAACAAACAAGTTCAAAGGCAGCTGAGAACAGACAGGAGTGGGGGGAAAAAACACACGTGTGGTGCATGGTTTGAATGAAACACACTTTGTGCTGGAGAATATTCTAACGAGCAATCAGTTGTATAAGAGAATAATTTTAACCTAATGAGGTTTTCAAACTATTTTTTAACCTGTTAGACCCTCAAAAATAATTCTCAGCAATTTAACCATTAAACCAAGTGAAGGTTATCTGCAATATTCGTCAGTAGCCAGAAAATCACATCTGATTACTATTTTAAAGGCAATCAGTAGCAAAGAATTTTAATTTCTCAGAAATAGCTATGCAGTTTTGAGGTTAATTTCATTGACAAAAAAACCCCAAGTAAGTACAAAATCAGTCTCTGAAATACCCTTGATAAGGAATTTTCCATGTTTCATCTCCTGTAGTCTACAATACATTAGCCTCAGAAGAGTTACCACACACAAGAGTTTTCTCTCTGACTTATCCTTCAGCTAATATTTGGTAAAGCTATTTGCTACTTTAACATCCACTAATACAGCTTGTTTCCTTTCCACTTCACTCAATGCTAATTTCAAGTTTTCTGGAGTTATTTTCAAATAGCATTTCAGAAAGGATTAGAAAGGGTTCCTTTTTGCTTAATACCATCATTAAAATAAGGTCACATGGGAATCAAAAACAGAGAGATATTAAGCTGTCATACATAATTATACTAAAATCTAGTTCATGACCAGGTTTGTTCTATTCCAGTTACAGAATTCTACAAGAAATCACTTGTGATGATGAAAAAGTTGTTCATCACCATTCAGCACACAAATTTGACAACAGTGATCAGAAGACAGCTATGTTTGTAAACTGCAGACAAGAGTTACATGAAGGGGGTAAGTGTAATATTGTGCAGGTGCACCACATCAAGTACTTTTAAATTCCGTAAAAATGGGAGATACTGCAGTTTACTTACCAAATAAAAAGTTAACAAGTGATAGCATGGGGGGGGAAAAGCAAAGCCAAGAATTAAAGCATAATTTCAGGAGGAACCATCACTCTTTGCAGATTGCATCCTTCTTCAGTTGCATCAAGCATCTTCCACTCACACTTCCAACAAATGCTGCCCAAAGTTTTCTATTAGATCCGGTATAAATGAGTTATGCAGAAAGCAATGTGGCCATTTAGAGAATCACCATAAGAAAAAAACACAGGTACTTTGCTAGTATTTTCTCAAGGTTAGGAAAGCATTAAAAGGATATTAATATCATTTATTTTGCTCAAGTCTGTAAACGGCCATTGCATGTGCTTTGTCCTATCAAAATCTAATAGCCTTTAAGAATTGAGAAAATGACATTAAATATTTGACATAAAAGCTTCAAAAAACAGGTTTTCAGTTTTGTTTTGTTTTTTTTTTCCTCACAGTGCTTAAGTTTACCTTCCAACAGGAAAAGGCAGCAAATTTTATAGCAGTTTGGTGCCCACTTTCCAATACAGCACAGTCTTTAACAGCTAGTAACTGACACATTTCTTCCACTATTCAGTGGCCAAATATTCTTATCTCATGGGTTTAGGATTGTTTAGGATCCATTTCAGCACACAAAACATACTCCAAGCAATATGTATCCTCTTTTGGAGAAGAAAGGTCAAGGAGAGAGATCAGAAATCATCCAGAGGCTTTTTTTCTAGTCTAATAAGTTACAGATAATTAAGCATTTTGTTGCCATTTTGTGTTTCCAACCCTTAAAAATTATGCATTAAAACAATTATAGTGCAATTTTTTCCCCACCTACTGTGGAGCCAGCTCCAAAAATTTTTCTTCTAATGCAGACATTCCACAGATGCTCTTAACAGGGAACAAAAGCCTCCTACCAGAATAAAGCTCATCTAAATCTCCTGCTAGAAAAGGTAGGTCTAAGTTGTAAAGCTGAACATGTGACCATGTCCTTCTACCAAAGCAAAGGCAAGAACTTTACAAAGAGAGGCCAAAGTACAAGATTCCCAGAGTTGGGCAAGTAGGAACACCTCCAAGACACTTTTAAAATTTAGTTTAGCAGAAACTGATACGCTTTGTGTAGTGGAACTATTGACACTGCACAACTTCAAGAGCTTGTTTTGCCTACACAAGCTTTTCTTTATTGCTGATCTCAAGTCAAAGGTAGATATGCCTGATAGATAAACACAGGGGAGTAACACCTACAAGACAGGCATGTCTTTTGTCCCCTCAATTCTAAACCACCGAAAAAAAGTGAGAGCAAAAACAGGAGAAGTAATCTGTCAAAAAGGAGTTTTATTAAAACAAAAGAAAAAATTTTACCCTAAAAAACCCACAACTGCACAAGGAATAGGAAAATATTTTACCTGACTTTAAAATCTCAAAAAGATGCTCTCTCATTTGAACAATTGGTTCTGCAATTAGAATTGCTATGAAGCCTTTTACATGTCATCAGGCTAAATTTCATCTTTTTTTTAGCCTGTAAAAACATCTACTTCTTACCCTCTGAAGTCTAGTAAAAGCTACAGAACAAGTTCAGATGGAAAGAGGTTTTCAGATTCAAAAATAAGAACCAAAAAAATATTTTAAAGTTCCCCGAAAGGAGATCTTTACTACATTTGTAAAAAAGCAGTGAGTCATCCTGTAAGTAAGCCTCAATACGTCTGTAAATAACAGGGATCTTTGTATCAACATTAAAATACATAATGCTCTTCCAACTATTGCAATTTAGGTTTCATACACACTAGGATGCATCCTTCCAGAAAGGCTCTCTTCCAGTCAGTGGAAAATGTATAATAAACATAATCTCTACAAATCCAAATTAAACTTTCAAATAACTTCTAAAAGCATATGTCCTGTTACTAATAAAGGCTATTAGATTTGTTTCTCATGACATCAAGCAAAGGAAAGTAGCATAGATCCCCAACAAAACTAGGTGCTAGATCCTAGGAATAAGAGGTATATTATCACCTTCTATTGCTCTTCAGCAGAGGATTCTGGCCACTGTCGACAGAAATAAGTAGGCATTAAAGAACTGTTCAATTACTACAGTAAATTATCCCCATATTTTAAATGCCAATTAAGGGACTGGGGCACAGTCAAAAGACAACTGGGTTTGCTCAGCATGAGGAAGACAAAAGCTAACTGCTGTCTTTAACGATGTAACAGGAACAGAGAAGATCAAGCCAGGCTTTCCTCAGAGGGGTGCACATTGAGAGGCACTTGGTACTCATTGCACCACAGGAAATTCCAGTCAGGTATCAGGATATTCCTGCCCTCCCATGAAGGTGGCCTGGAATAGAGGGCCAGCGAGTCAACACATTCATCCACACATCCCTCATCCTTGGATATATTAAAGGCTCAGCCAAGAGCAGACTGACCTAATAATGTTCTTCCTTTATTCAGTGATTCAGAATAGCACACATCTAACAATCTACCACGAACTCAGCCACTTTCACAAGAGTTATGTTTCATTATTCATTATCTTTTGCTATCGGGTTTGTTTAATTGGTACCTTTCCCTCACTAAGGAGGGTTTGAGATAACATCAAACACTTCAGGGTGGATGTGCCCTGAAAGAAGCTGCAATCCACAAACCTTTCATCATATTTTCTCTCCCACTGTCCAGCTGAGGAGGAGAAGCAATAGAGCAGGTGGGTGGGCACCTGGTGGCTAGCCAGGGCCAATCCACCAGATCTACAACTTACTTCAGAACCTTGAATGATAAGCCCAACAAATGTATTTTTAAAATATTATTTAACAACTATGACACAATTCTAGCCTCCGCATCTGTGTGACAGAAGGGGAAAAAAAAAATTAAAATTTCTTCTGGAGAGAGATTTCTGAATGAAAATTCCTTTCATGTCCCGCTGTCCTCAAGTGCTTTAATTCCCCCCTGCCCTCCAATTGCCAGAGGAAGTATTCCAGACATTTACAAAACAGAGGTCTTACCTATTTTTATTTTCCTTCCCTTTTATTTTTTCTTGACCTTTGCCTCCAGTGGGATCCCATTCAACAAAGGTGTCTTCAACTTTCAAGTTCAGGTGAGATGAAGTACTGTCCAAACTGAACAAAAATGCTGGTCAAGATAAAATAGAAAACAGTGAAATGGCATAACGCTCTCTCCCAGCAGTGACTATTCATAGAAAATTATATAAGGAGCAAGAAAAATGCAGCACAGCGTTATTAGATGTAACAGAAAAATCAGCTTTTCAGTCTGACACTTGTAATCAATGTAAGGAGCCCTTCAAATAAAGCCCATCAACCTACTTTCAGTACACAGGTTACAAAGTAAGTATTATCATCTCTAAAATGCTTCAGAGTCAGGAAGTAAATTCAGCTAGTCCTTGCTGCTGCTGTTTACAGCCTACTCAAGATTCTTATAATTATGAATTTCTTAAAAAGGAAGGCATATTTTCCATGCTCAGCAGCAGTGATTCTCCAACAAGGTGTTTATGATTTATAAGGACTTCAAACTTGGGGAATACTCAATAGACAGGGTAGCACATCCAGGTAGACAATGCTGAACTGTGAAGTCAGCTGCAGATACAAGAACAGCAGAGGATTCATGGAGCAGGAAGAGACTTGGTATTTGTGGCAGCCAAGCCCTTCGTGCAAGAAAACAAAACTAATACAACAGGCAAAATTCCCTAAAGATATTTACAGACTGTTCTGTAACTGTCCTAATACCAACAGATACTGCAGTTTGATTCTGAAAAAAAGTATACTTTAGATTTTTAAGAGTTTAGAGTTCAACAGTACACAAATGTAAAGAACAGTCAGATAATCACATGGATAAGGAAGCTGGTTTTCTATGGGTGGATTAATAAAGAAAGTGAACCAAATGTTCACCCATAAATAATGAAAATAATATAGGAAGTGTGGTAACTGCCCAAACAATCAAAACCAGAATTACTTTTCTGTTACTGGAGTAGGGAATGTAAGTGGCTATTAAGTGGATACTATGTGTCTGACAATGACTGTTTTTAAGAGTATTAAAGTAATTTTAGGAAAGTTATCAGAATGCCCATTAGCTCATTCAAACTGCATATAGCTTTGTTCTTATGAAATAGCTTCCACAAGTAATAGCATTTACATATAAATTTATATAGTTGATACCAGTCATTTTGCCCTTTACATCACAGACCTGGCTGTAACTCAAGCCACAGGATCACTATCTCCACCTTAAGAGTTAAGACTTGTGTTCTCTCACAAAACATCACTTCCAGGACTGATAGTTTATTTAAAAGATGATGTTAGGAAGCCATCCTAACAGTCCTCACACCAACCAATTTTGAACACAATGACTGTAAACCTTTAGCAAATTTGAAGTTGTTTATTTTTTTTAATATTGACAGTGGTAAGAATCTAGAGCTACAAAGTAAAAAACAAACAAACAAACAAAAAACCCCAACCCAACCCTTTCCAGCCCCTTCTAGTTACAGAAAGCTGTATCTGTCACTAATAACCAGATAACTACACCAACTGTTTAGATGCCCCAAGAGTCATTCATCCACAACATTCATCTTTCTCTTGCTGTATGCTGGCATGATGTAGGAGCACATGGCACTGTCAATCCACAATTCAAAGCAGCCAATGTCAAGCTCTGCTGGAGAAAGTTGACATTATTATGCCATTTTTCAAGGCCTGAATGCTGAAAGCACAGCTTTGTGCCAATATGCTTCTTAATCCTTTACAGAGATGGCTGTTTTCCCTGTTACTTAGGATGTGTTTCAGCAGTGCTTGTTCAGAAGCAGATTCAACATACAGGTTCATAAAGAAGGCAGAAAAGTTTAAGTACAGGTTTTTCACTACAGCTAAGATTAGTCTTTCAAATTTTACCTTTGGTTTCCAGAGTTATGGGATCAGAGTATTCCCCTGCTACAGCTTTGTTGCAAGCTTGTACTCTAAGGTTCATGTATTTTGTATCAAATTTCAGACCTAAAAAGCAAACGTTTAGAAACCTGGAATTACATTGGTTACTGACAACTTTTACAAGACTAAGGCCTATTCCATGCAGCTGTCTTGCATTTACCTCAATCTGCAAAATCATGCTTAAATATCAGCACAAACTTTAATTAACACAAGATTTTTTTACAAAACCTCAAAGTCAAAATAAAAGACAGAGCTATTACTGTACACAGCACCCAAGACTAATGTGATATAACGGAAGCTTCATTACATGCAGAAAAAGGGGTATTTTGCAAAACTTCCAAGCATAAAGAGTTATATTGATATTCTGGTGTTTGGAGTATAAAAGGCCTTTACCTGACAACGTGTATTGAGTGGCTTTGATGTAGTTGATCACTTCCCAATGCTGTTCACCTTTTAGTCGAGGGAGCCCATCAAAGTTGGTTTTCCTGTACTCCAGTACAAAGTGATCAATTCTGGGGTCTTCTTCAGGCATCCTCCATGATACTGTTACGCAGTTATCAGCAACCATACATGCTGCTACATCTATCTCTGGAGCTTTAGGGACTGCACAAGCACACAGGTCAGTTTAAAGACGACAATGGGTATTACTTTGTTCTCCTTGGATTTACAGAATCCGGAAGTTGCCCCTGGCCTAGTAACACTCCTTCTTTTACAGGATCTATTTCATTAGCAAAGCATGATCAAAGACTAGGCTTATTACTCATTTCTTCTATTTAACACACATTTCACTAAATGAGAAGTACACATGAGCTCTAGAGTGAGCATCCGTGTCAAATCTTCCAGATGTTTGTTTTGTCTGTAAGTTAGGCTGACTCCCTTCTGGAAGCAGCAAGAAGGACTTGCTAGAGTAGAGTGGACTTACAATTATGAATCTACAGGGAAAACATTAAAAAGCAAACTTCTGTTTCTGAGTCTTTGGAAGGTAAGTACATCTGCAACCCCCACAGAGTATCACTTATATTTCCTATAAAAATCACTATAGTGATACATAGTATCACTATGTCTATAGTGACACACAGTATTTCCCACTATCCACTCCACAGTCACCTAGTTTTCTTTCCTTTTCACCCCGTCTTGAAAGAAGGGAAAACAATTCCAAAGATCCACTAAAGGCTGAAGTTTTGTATATATACAACAGAAGTCTATTTCCAGGAAATCAAGGAGCACTTCAGTCTGTGGAAAATATTTTGCAAAAGAAGGCATTTACATACTATTTATAGTGTCTAAAGTACATTCAAGGAAGACTTTAGCTGGAGGAAGTAATAAAGACTTCTTACTGTTTGCATTTTTTGGAGGAAGATTCTGCAAAAAATCTTTTCCTTTGTTTCAGCATTGATAAAAGCTCGAAATACACATGAGAGTGGCCTGCAAGTCAGTGTATCAAGCAGGAGCATCAAAAAAGGATAATCCCGATGCATCTGTGGAACTGATAGACCTGCAGACTTTTTTTGGTCAAAAATCATCTCTTCATACCTCTCAGGCCCTAAACTGTGCTTTCTATAGAGGTCCCAGTGACCAAGTCCTAATTACATATACATTTGTCTTTATGCAGTTTTCCGCTTAACTATTTCTTGAACAGATTGTTATCCATGATTCCCCTTCACAGTGACTGATGACAATCAACTTCACATTATTTATGGTTCAGTCCTTTAGAGATGTGTAATTTTACACTCTAGATACAGACATCTCCTAGAGCTACAGCAGGTGTACTACAAGCAGAAGGCCTAACTCGCTTTATGAACACTACCTTCACACCTTCTCTTCACAATCTCTTCAAATATTTCAAAGGCAGCACTGCTGAAATGCACCCTTTTAACCCTCACATCCCTGCAGATTAAGCCAAGCGGGAATTACACTGAAGCTGGTGTTATAGGTTTAAAATGCCTGAGAACAAATGAGCAGCATAGAAGAGACTGAAAGCACAAAATATTCAAGTCTGCACTGGGACAGTTACATTTCTTCACAGAGGCTTGTGTAGTGCTGTGCTTTGGATTTGTGATGAAAATGGTTTTGATAACACAGGGGTTTTAGTTAATTTGAGTAGCATCAAGTCCTCTTCTGCTTCTCACACCACCCTGTCAGTGAGGGAGCTGAAGGAGCACAGCCAGGACAGCTGACCCCACCTGACCCAAGGGATATTCCAGGCCATATGACGTCACGCTCAGCACATAAACTGGGTGGGGGGGATGTTCAGAGTGATGGCACCTTGTCCTCCCAAGTCCCCATGATGGAGATAAGTTCACCTACACACAAAGCTTTTGCTTTACCTATTAAACTGTTTTTATCTCGACCCCCAATTTTTCTCACTTTTGCCCTTCTTATTGTCTTTCCCATCTCACCACGGAAGGGGAGAGTGAGCAAGCAGCTCTGTGGCGTTTAGCTGCCTGCTGGGGTTAAACTACAACACAGGCTCAAGTGTTAATTCCATGCATTTGCCATCAAAGTCATCCAGCAATAATTTGAAATTAATTCAATATGATGCCTTAATAGGCAAAAGAAAAATTAAGATTAGGACAAGCAATTCAGTTCCTATACCTTTACGTTTAGCTACTTACTCCCATTATTTTTGTCATAAGATACCAGATAAAGAGTCTTACATATGCTTGGGGTGACACCGAGCCTTCAGCATAATTCTCTGGCAAGCAGTGTTCAAACTACCACACCACCAAACCCATTTTCCGTTTCCTAGACTAGAACATTAGTATTTCCTGATGTATAAAAGCCTGTCAATGCTCAGTGCAAATTTGCCTGTAACAGTTTAAGTTGTATTTGGTGTCTGAGTAATTTGAAAGCAATTTGAAATAGAAAAGAAGATTTATACCCAGAAAGTCAATTTTCCTATTTAAAAAAATCAAAGGCCCAAAACAATTTAAATTCCTAAGTATTTAACAAGGAAAATCCATGTATAAGAAAGGTCATACTAAATAATACCTTTATCTAGACACAAGACTTTGTTCATACTTGCTGTTAGATCTTTACACTCTCATTCCTATTAAACAGGTACACTGTGACCTACCCTGCTCCCTTAGCTATGGAATACAGAGCAATGACTGACACCCAGAGTCTAAGACTAGAAGGTAAATTTCTGCCCGGACTCTGGTAGCTGACCACCAGGAATAACACTGGTCATTTACTACACCTGCTACCACATACTGTATCTGCAACATCCAAGACAAACGGGCAGAGATGTAAACTGATGCTGCTAAGTCCTTAACAGATTTGGATCAGTGACCCAGAAATGGAACAACCTGCACCCCTGCCAGCATATTCCTGTCAATATATTCTTGGTAACAGTCAAGGGCAAAGTGTTCTAAATAGGGAAGCAGTATGAATAAAAAGACATTAAAGATATATACTGGTCTAATGCACCTAAGTCTACGGTCAGGTATCAATACACATTTTGTATTATGGTAATCATAATCACAGCACTAGTAGACTATCTCTTTCC
The DNA here is from genome assembly GCF_003945595.2 of Pipra filicauda. NCBI lineage: Eukaryota > Metazoa > Chordata > Aves > Passeriformes > Pipridae > Pipra > Pipra filicauda. The sequence continues at coordinate 139,623 of NW_024104796.1, read as the reverse complement.
TATATTTCAAACCATTTCACCACTCTTGAAAGTGACATAGTAGTTTACATTTCCATCTGTAACACTACTGCAGAGAAACAGGACTTTGGAGTGTCACTGAGCATCAAGAGAAACTTCAGATAACTTCGCAAAGTACAGAGAACTGACAACTCAGAAAAAAACATGGTCTGGAAGACTCATTCTCACTTCTAAGGTCAATGTTATTTTCCAAAATCCTGTCATATGTAGAAACTAACAAAAAGCCAGAAAACTCTTATCCTTGAGGTATTCAAATTAACATGCAATGAGTAAGAATGAGTTTAGGTACTGTGAAAAAGGGTGCAAGAGGTACAGTTTTCTTTTGTTTGGTTGGTTTGAAGATAGTAAGTTGTTTCATGTAATAACAAATTAAGCCCAGTGCATACAGTTTTTACCTGGCAAAAACTTCACAGCCTGAAGCATGCGCTTTTCCAGAGTGAAGTCCACCATCAAATGAGCCATACTGTCACTGACTTTTGGTTTCAGGGAGAGGCGGAATGCTGAAGCCACTGTGACACTGAAGTCAAGAAAGAAGCATTAACAAAATGTATCTTACATTGTTTAAGCCATTTTTCAAAACTGCAATCGGATAACCTGTAACATTAACGTCAAACTACTGATCAAAGAGAAGAACATTTTTCTAACAGATAACTGTTTACCATTTAGCACACTCAAAAATAAACTGTCTCAGTGCAAGCTACCAGTTGTTCTATATTACTAGGCAAATAAATACTAGAGGCAACTAGAGAAGAGCTTAAACCTTTTTACTACTGAAAAGCTTGGATAAGAGACAAAACAAAATCCATATCACTTGACATAAAATCAGTAAGTGTGAAAAATCTAAAGCACCACAGACTCAGGATCATATTTAGGCATTTCTAAACAGCAGTGAACAAGCTGACTATGCTGCTTTCATATCTATGTCTGATTGTATCCAGATATGAGAAATGCTAAGTTGCATTTTGGAACATGCATGTATTAGACCTGTTTTACAAGATACACTGAAGAACTCTCTGAAATTCAACAAAGGCAAGTGCAAGGTCCCGCACCTTGACAGGAATAATGCCAGGCATCAGGATAGGTTGGGGATTGACCTGCTGGGAAGTAGGTCTGTGGAGAAGGCCCTGGGGGTCCTGGTGGACAACAAGCTGTCCCTGAGCCAGCAGTGGGACCTGGGGGCCAGGGCGGCCAGTGGCATCTGGCAGTGAATCAGGAAGAGCATTGCCAGCAGGTCAGGGACATGATCCCGTTCCTCTACTCAGCCCTGTGAGGCACATCTGGAGTGCTGTGTCCAGTTCCGAGCTTCTCAAGACAGACATAGAGCTCCTGGAGCAGGTCCAGCGGAGGCTACGAAGATAATTAGGGGACCAGAGCATCTCTCCAACAAGGAAAGGCTGAAGGAGCTGGGCCTGTTCAGTCTCAAGAAGAGATACAGAGGGAACCTCATCCCTGTCTGTCAGTGTCTGCAAGGAGGGGTCAGAGGGTGGACCAGGCTCTGCTCAGGGGTGCCCAGCAATGGGACAAGAGGAATGGGCAGACCTGATGCACAGGAAGTTCCACCTGAACATGAGGAAGAATTTCTTTGCTGTGCAGTGACCAACCACTGGAACAGACTGCCCAGAGAGGGTGTGGAGTCTCCCTTACTGGAGATATTCCAGAACTGTATGGGCACAATCCTGTGTCATGTGCTCTGGGATGGCCCTGCTGGAGCAGGGAGGTTGGACCAGATGACTCATTGTGGTCACTCCCTCCACGATCCATCCTGTGATCCTGTGCTCCCATTTCCACTTCTGAAATCTTAGCTCAATACTTGCTCTGAATACTCCCAAGATAATTCTGTACTCCAACTACACTACTAAAAATAAGGACAAGTTTCTAGAATAGTTCTCTGACTCCGAAGACATCAGGCCATGCAGAAGAATTTGAATAACACCGATTCTGACAGCACACAGGTCCCAAATTTTGCTTAAAAAAAAAATAAAATTCTTAACTATAAAGTATTATACACACCACAAAAGTCAACTGTAAATACCTAAATTTATTCTACACCCACAGATGTGCAGCATCTTTAGAATATCTAGTTCATATCACTCCCTGTGAGGTACCATGTACTTCACCAGCATGCAAGAGAGATTGTGTGCTAACCACAGATACACCAAATAATAGTGAAAAACAAAAAATCTGGTAGTGAGGAAGGGGGAAGAAATATCAAGTTTATTACTAAAGATATATATATATCAGGAGTGACAAGCTCTACAATTTTGGGACACAAGACTGAACTGAATATCATAAAAGACAAGTCAATTGATTTCCCAAGACAGGGTTCATGGTCTGAAATTCTGTATGGGCTGCCTGGCACACTCCACTGCTCAGCCAGATGGGTAGAGTAAATCTCTCCTTAAGGGAAAATAATCCTCTGATTAGCAGTAGAACACCAGGGAGCAGTCGGCTTCAGACAGCTTTTTAACTTCTGTTTAGACACCAGTCTTAGAGAACCACGCAGGATGAGGTGATATAGCATTTCAAGAAACCAGAAATTACTACTGATAAAAAGTATTAAGATTCCCATCACTGCCACTATCCACTTTCCCTTTGATTTGATAAGGACCCTAAATCTTTACCCTTGAAAACACAAAGTTTTATTTCTCTAGCAATTACTCATTTTATACAGCACTTAAGAGAATTTAGTCCATAAGACCCTTCCTTGAAAAACCTGTAAATTCAAAGACAAACTATTTGGTCCATAAGAGCAACATATGCTGAAAGCACCCTGTCAGCTGCCTTTCAAAGTATTATGCACATCATAGTAAGCTTTTTGAACCAGAAGGTCAGACTCTTGGAATATAGTTAACATTCTTCTAAGTGAAGGAAAAATGGCCCTAGCATTTATTTTGAAACAGTAAAGCTTTGCTTTTAAAACAATAGTTTGAAAACACAGCTCAAAGAAAAGCTACCAGAAATAATAATTTCACTGTCATTAGTCAGAGTGATGTCACCAGAAATATTTTAACGGCTACAAGACTTCTGACATTCAGAAGGAAAATTAGCTAGCAAAAGTCCTTAAGCACTTTAAAAAATAGAAAAAGAACAATATTTTCTCACAACTTAAAGGGGCAGAGTCAGCTTGAAACATCATCAAATTTCAGCCATCAGGTATTAATAAGCTTATTATTAAAAATAATTTATATACATATATATATAAAAAGAGATAATCATAATAGCAGTAGCTGATACAGAGCTCTATTCCCTTCATTAAAACCTTCTATTAATTTAAAGATATGAAAAGCCAGGAAAAATACTACATGAGCAGCACAGAAGTTTTTAGTTCTCTCTCAAGAGTTGTGGCAGCTAACACTTAGGGAAGAGTCAACAAATTTGACTTAAGCTGACTATGGCCCTTTCAAAATAAATGTGTTTTCAAGGATAAGATTAATTCAAAGACAGAAAAGTGATAGATTTTGTACTGTACCTATCTTTGATCTGTCTGGCAGCCTTGATGCATGTCAGGAAGAAGAGAGAGAGAAAGCAGTTAGTATTTCCATGCAAGTATCCATGGCAGTAACATGCAAGAAGGCTGAGAACCATCTCCGCTGCATTGCTCAAATTTGAAGATCAAAATGAGCTTAACATTTTTATCAAAACAGATTGTCCCATTAAGCACGTTAATAGCATGGGTTAGCATGGCAACAGCATCTCACCTGAGAAAAAACCACTGATTTTAACAACCACACCAAACCAATTCCAAATTGCTCAACTTCCTGGGTGTCTTTTTAACTAAACTGATGAAGAGAAATCTACTCCCCATCACATTTTAAAGTAGGTACAGGACGAAGTCAGCAACATTTAGCTACCATGGCATTTTCTGTGAAGTTATGAAGTGCTTATTAGTGGCATGTGACCACACATGGCTTGTTTGGCTACACATCATAGAGATGTATGGTCTGATAAACAAGAAAAACTAGGACTTGCTCTAACTTTTACTATGAAAGTTATTAAACTCTTCCAACAATACTTCCTAAACATTGTCTCTGTGTGTCAGTATTAAAAAATGACAGAACATAGTTCTTCCCAGCACTTAAATGATACCCCTCAAGCAGATGCAGAAGCGGTAATGACATATTTCAAAGATAAAGACTAACTGGCATTTAGAAAGACAAAAATTCCTGTCCTTCACAAAGAGGAGCTACAAACCTAAAACAAATGTTATTGCTGAAGTAGGGATGGCCTAGTCGTGTCTGTTATCCATGACTGAAGCTAACGTTGCTACTTGATGCAGTTGCCATGCAGCTGAACTGGTTTTCCTTCCAAAGAGGAGACAAGAAACATCAAGTAGCTTTCCAGTTTGAAGTCGAAAGTGGAGAACTTCCCAATTTTTCACTAATTACAAGTCATATTCAATTAAAAAAAAAAAATCGTGTCCCTGCTACAAAACCAATTGTATATTCCAAAAGTGGGAAGCAGGAAAAAACCAAGTGTTTAGAAAGAATTTAATTAAAGAGGTAGTCTTATTTTACCTCAAAACAAAGTTATTGTAGAAGCTATGGGCTGATTCTCCTGTATGACAGCTGTAGATAAATAGAGCTACTTCACAACACTCCTAGAGTATCCAAAGAAAATCTGTGCTAATTGAAAGAGCATGGGCTGGAGCTTCCCCTTCAGGAACACTTGCTGTTCTTACCAGCAGAGTAATAAAATTGTCTGCCTAATAGCCTTAAAATGCCATATCCAAATGCACAAGTGCTAGTTAGTGTAATACCAGTATCATATCCTAGATAGTAACAGGTCATTGAATTGGACTTTGGTATCTTAAGCTTCAGACGCCAAATCTGAAAAGACTTTCCCCCCAGCAAACACTCAAATAGCTTTCCTTAGTCTATTTGATTGGAAAAGAGCATTAGAGATATCTGAAACAAAACACCTTACAATAAAGTCTACGCCACACTCTGCATAGAGCTGACTTTATTTTTTTACACATCACTGTGACAAGACAGAAAGGACAACTCCAACTGAAGTCCTAACAAAAATGCTCAGCTTAAGGAATTGTTGCTCTTCAAGCCACATAAATCAAAGCTTACACCCAGAAAGCAGGAAAGCACACAAACATGCTGCCAAAAGCTAAAACTGACACAGTAAGACAGCTTTCCTCCTCACTCTTTTAACAAGATTTGTGTCCTTGTTCCCGCTAAAATGCAGGGAGGAAAAAAGTAATTTGGCCTTGGATTTGGCACAGCTGATCCCAGTACTACGACAAGGGTTACTGTAGCAAGCACTAGTGTACTGATTAAGTGTATGTGGGGAACTGCTTCATTAACTTACAAGCATATTCTTCCAGTTAGATACACGTTACCTGATTTACAAATCTGCTGTGCTAAAGAAAAATTATCTGTATTGGTATCACAATGCAAGGCCCAAATCCAGGCTCTTGTCTACACAAATGTGTTGGAAGGTTTTGGGGAATATACAGAATTCAGTTTCAAACTAGGTTCTGAACTGAATCTAGTTTTGCAAGATCATTCAGCACAGCTGCAGAGTTCAAGATCCACAGTTTGCATTAAGTTCTGCAAAACAAACATCACCTACAGACAGAATCCAGAGACTGTCCGCAAGCATCATGGATCAGCACTGGGAATGGACAGGTCACTTCGAGTGACTTCGAGTGCTGGCCATCACACATTTTCCAAGTCTTTACTCAGCTTTAGAGAGATTTATTTCACCTTCACTTCCTGAATTCATCAGTGCAAGTTTGCTTAACAATGGCAGTTGTTCAGGAGAAGGCACTGCTTTCCTTCCCTGCTCACTCTGAATAACAAGAAACCCCCTTATTTTGTTAGAAATTAGTCTTGAATAAAGATTCAAGACTGTAGTGCTTGACTTGGCTTCTTTAACAGAGCAATAACCCCTCTCAGCCTGGGGGTTCTTTCTGTGTGTTTGTAGTGGCTGGTCAGCTGTCAGCAGGGTCCTAGTGTGTGTGAACGAGGAGGCTGACTGCTGGCCTCGCTGTACTGGCGGTCACCGTAGTGACTCCCAGGGGCCATATGTGTACAGAATGTTTTATAAGTACCTGGATACCCTGTTAGTAGCCTGGGGTTGCCTGTGTTTTGAGTGCCTCTCTGGAGACACACTATCCATAACGCTGCTGATGCTTTTGAGAAAGCACGCAGGATCACCCTTGAGGAGAAAAGACAACGCAGAAAGACTCGTGCCTTGCAGAATATACCACCTAAGGAGTCTTTCTGCTGTGCCTTTTGCAACCAGATGTGCCTGTCTCGTATTGGCCTTTTTAGCCACCAGTGCTCTTGTAACAAACGTGGGTAGAGCCCTCCCCAAATCTTTGTTTGCGAAGTCTGGCCATGATGATGCCTCTCTATCCTTACTGTCAGTACAGCTGGTAAGTTTACAGGGTCCAGGAGAGTAATGCAAAGGATATTTCAAATGGAGATGGATACCAACATCCGCCTTACGCCCATCTGCTCAATGTTTTCTACCTCTAAGAGTTTTGCAGGGTTCTTTATGTCCAGAGACTGCACAGCAATTTCCAGCAGCTCTTCAGAACTCTCCAGGGCATGACTGCACTGGCTAAGCTGATCCTGAAGCAAAAACAGAGAGAACAATTTGATGTATTCACATTTTAAAAAGTGGTTTATGAAGTACCAGTCCTAGAAACTACATGGCTTTATTATGCATTTATAACAACTTATTACCTTATATAATCAAGGTGATTACCTCTGACACAGCATGCAACCAAAACTTCACTGTGCTTCACGAGTGCACAGCGACACATGCCACATCCTACAACTCCAAAGGGGAAAAAGCTGGATAGGTGGTGAAGTCTCATTTAAAAGCCAGATTTAATTTCAAGGCCTGTTTTTCTCCCCCCCCCAAAAAATAAGGATTTCAGAAGTAAAGAAATAAACACTTATATTCTTGTGCATTACAATTTCTATTTACAGAACTGCATACTACTGATCTATGAATGACAGTGTTTAATGTAGCAGTAGCTTTAAAAAAGGCAATGACTTTATCCCCAACCAGCTCCAGAACTGTCACAAGACAATCCTGAAAATCAATATTGCTATATGACAGATGGGAATAGCAGAGGAATAGGAACAGAGGAAGTTTACAAATGTAGTTATATAGTTACCTGCAGAGCTTGAATTTTACGAGCCTCTTCTTGCTGGATAGTGTTGGCCATACTCCCCTTCATCTCATGCAATACAGAATACAGACCATCAAATTCTTCATCCAGCTCACTGATTGCATTGGAAGAGTTTACCTAAGAAGAGAATTGAAAATGCTGTTTACACTGGAAACAATGAAAACTAGCCTTTTAGACTGAAACTCACATTATTTGCCCACACATGTTTTGCCATGACCACTAGATACCTTGTGACTGCCCCTCAACTTATCAAAAGGGGAAAAGCATTAGGAACAACGGACAAATCCTAAGCAGACTCTACAGGGGGACTCTGGATGCTGACACCCATGAAAATTCCATGATACTCAAACTTGCACAGAACCAGCATACCTGGCAGCTTTGTTCCATATCAAAAAAAAGCCTTGATTTCCCTCCTCCAATTATACATGGCTTGCTAGATGTTTGGAAGGAGGCAGTTATCCAGTTCCACGTAAAGTGATTTCACTTCATACTAAAAGCTGCACTCAAGACATCAATTTAAAGATTTGCTGGACAACTTCCATATCTGCATTTAACGTGTCTCAGTTTTAGCATGAAACAACTTATAGCTGATTGACAGACTAAAAGAACCTAAATCTCATCCTCGTTTAGATGCTTTAACAGCTAGGCCTAACTTTCAGCTTAAGCCCAACAATTTGCAACTACCAAAAAGTGAAAGAGCAAATAATATTCTCTCAAGTACCAGGATGGGCTCATTTTTCAGCTTGCCAAATAGAGTAGAAGTCTAAAAAACAGAGTACTTCCATCTAACAGGAGTTTGAGATCTTGCATCAGAATCCAAATTCTCTCTTCCACACGAAGTTCTACAACAGCTTTTCTCGTGAGATGCAAAACCATCACGCCTTTTATCTAGAGACAGACTTCCGACATGCAGTATTTTGAACTTGATTCTTACAGCCTACCCCTTAGACGCTATCCAGTTTGGGACTAACAAAACTGGAAAGGTGCTCCCCTCTCAGCTACAAGCTATGAGCCTCAATATATATGTACCTGAACATTTGATATTGTATGGTTCAGCATGTCGATGAAGTTGTGAATTTCATCATTTTTGTTCACTAGAGTACTGACAATCCTCTGCAGAGTCTCCTAGAATTACAAAAACAAGTGAGAGAAGTTGTAAAATCACCTTGTGATTTTTTTGATCATCACCACTTCACCATACGTGAAAACTCATCATACACATCCCAGGCATGGCAAACTGAGCTTGCGTTCTGATGGGATCAGGAAATGCATTTTGTTAGTAAAGGGAAAGGATACCACAGGTCTAAGAAGTATTCCACCAAACTGAAGATCTCCAGCTGTTAGTTTGAGGGAAATCAATAATACTCCACTGTTCCACGTTTTGCTAAGCAAGTCACCTACACCAGAACACCTCTGGCACACACAACTTCTCCAGATGAGGAAGGCAGTGCTTGAGCAACAAAATAGAGAACTAATAAAGAAACTTTAAAAAGCTGGTAAAAGGTAACATAGAACAAAAACTAGCATTTCACAGTGTTGAAAGAAACAAGTGTTAAATAACTAAGATGACAGTTTATTCTATATACAGAAATAAACCTATAACAGTGATCTGTACACTTATTCTACAAGTGGCAAAATAGTTTGGTTGAATAGACTTATATTCCAATTAAAAGTGACCTCAAAGAGGAAAGTTTTCTGAGAGCGTAGAAAGAGAATCAAGGTTATTTCAGTGACGTACTAATCTAAATGTTCAAAAAGCAGTAGATTCAGCTTACAAAGCACATACAAGCAGGCAAAACTATCAGGTACATCAAAACGTATTCTAAATTATTTAATACTACCAAGTCTAATTTTGTTGAGTTGCCAGTCACATATTCTAAGAATTTGACAAAAACACATAAGTGTGTGGTACTTAAGTCAAGTAAAGCTCAAAGCATATCACCATATGTAAGAAAAAATAAAGGACAAGGTGAGGAAGCAACTAAGAATTTTCTGTAATTTTACTTCAGGCTGGTTGATAAGAAGTTTCAGAAGCAAACTGAACTCTAATATGCTAAATTTGGCTCTTTAAAAAAAAAGTAATCCCTGTCCTAATTATAATTAACAAATTATTAATCAGCTGGACTCAGAGTTTCAATAGCTCAGCCTAACACTGTTACTTGACAACATTTAAGAACTCAAGGCATGGAGAAATAATAAGCATGCTTTAAAAGCAGCCAGACCACCAGAGAGATGTTGCAGAAGTTCCTTCCACAAGCAATTCCTTAAAAACCATGTACTGTTTAGATCACATTTGTCTGCTGGAAAGCAAGAAGAATATTTTATCCTTTCACAACATCCACAGTGAACATCAACATTACATCCAGTACAAGGAACTTCTCCCCTACTACTAAGACATGCTCATTCCTCTTTCTTCTGATCCCTTCCTCAGCAGTTTACAACAAATCTGCAATGAGGTATTTACTGGTACCCCAGCCCACTGCCTGTTTTCTGGTGTCATGCTCACAAAGTTAAACCACTGACAGAGGAATCTGAAATTTTAGTGCTTTTAGCACAGGTGTTGATGGTGTTACGTGCAGAGGTAACAGACCAGCTGGCAGTGGCTGAAGCCAGGACTCTCAGAACAGAAACAAGACCTTGGCTTCTTTCAGAAACAAGAGTACAGCAAGTCTTGACCACTTCATTACTGAACTTTTTTGTTGTCTGGTGAAAACTGAGCAAGGCTAAAGGCAGTTTTGTGTACATTAGAATGGCAGACAAATCACCATTGTCCAACCAGCTGCTTCTGCATTCACCACTGACCAGAGGCAATTGTTTTCACATGCCAGATAGCCTGGAGATAAGCCTTAGATCCTATGAGCAGAACTGTCAATTTGGATGAACACAGAAACTCACAATCCTCTTTCAGCAAGGATCTTAGAGCCTATTCAGTTGAAACACACGGGGGAAAAAAAGTCTTCTTGTATACAGTGCTGAACAATGTTGTTGGATTTTAAGCCACACTATGATTAAAGAAGAAGATCTATGTGTGAGGGTAATTTAAAAAGCATTCAGGCACACAAAAACATAGCAACAACTGGAAGACAGCTGTCCACTTCTAGAAGCATAGAGGCCCCTCATAAAAGTTAAAGAGTAAACTTTGATAAATTAAACAATTACAGCAGTTCTGTTTAAGAAGGAGCTATCAACTTGCTCAAGATCATATTGAGGGCTTATAACCTGTTTGCATACAGAGCAGTTTCTGTAGCAGTCTTGGGCCTAGGACAAAATTGTGAGACATTTTAACCTTCACGTCCATATCAAATTTCAAAGAGGACATGCTTACTTAGCCTCCATTAATTTAATTTTCTGCACTTGTTAACACACTGAAGCTGCCAAAGTTTGAAGGAGAACTTCATACAGTGCAGGTGACAGTAGCAATTTAATACTGTTAGAGAAAGCATTGTAAAATGTGAGATCCACTGCAATTTTGTTACTGTATTCAGAACCTCTGAGCAGCACTGAAATTCAAATATGACTCCATTCCGAAACAATCACTTAGGGCACCCACAACAGCTGCAGCCCTCATTTACTTCTCTTCCAGAGAGACTAATCTCACACAGAGCAGGCAAAGGCAGACAGACTCAAATTCACATAGTTCCTACCAGAAGTACACTTATTGCCATTTCACATCCATCTCAGCTTCCAAAGCATGTGTTCAGAGACATTAGTTGCTTAGCATAAATAAGTTTTAAGGAGAATGAGTTACACAGAGATACAATACTGTGTGATCTGGCATATTGCTTCCTTAGCTTTACTTGCTTAGCATGAGCAGCTGGATTTGCTGACCACAAACTGTGAACTCACACCAAGATCTGTTGTCAGCTGGAACAGAGTTAATTTCCTCAGTAATTTTCCTAGTAGCAGGCACAGTGCCGGGTTTTGGCTTTAGGATGTGAAGCATACTGATAAAACACTGATATTCTGGTTGTCTTTAAGTAACATTCACCACAAGTCTGGGGCTTTTTTAGCTTCCCATGCTCTGCCAGCGAGCAGGTGCACTGGAAGCACAAAGCAGAAGACTAGGAAGATACAGTTATCAGCAGAAACTGTAACTCAACAAGGTAAGAACAGTGAAGAGCCTGCCTGTGTGGATACAGAGAAACAATCTCAAGACCTGCCAGAAGACTCCAGACTAAAAATCAGCACCAGACCAAGAGCACGTGAGCATGTGCAAAGTCATCAGGGTACAACTGTGAGGAGATGCCTTTGTTTTGGGACTCAGCTTAAGCTGACCTGCTGCTGTACCACTCTCTTAAGGGATTTATTTTGATAAATCTGACACCTGAAGACTTCATTATGAGGCTAAGCCTGAAGAAGCTGCGACTCCTTGAATGGTGTGAGAATGTTCAAGCAACAGCTTCTCCTCTAACACACAGCCTGGCAGTGCACAAACACTTAACTGAAGTATCAAACATCCCTAATTTGTAAGTTTCAAGCCATCAATAGCGCTAAGTCACTCTGACCCCACTCACAAACCAGCTTCTAGGCTGAGGAAAGCACAGTCCTCACAGAGACAGTAACAGAAGCCCTTTGGCACCAACAGACTGAGAGCCAAAAGGCTGAGTCACAACTTTTTTCAGGTGAGCATCATTTTTAGAAAGCCCCAAATGTTGGCCAGTGATTTCTCCAAGGGGGGTGATAGCAAGTAAAGGAAGAAGGCAATTGTAGGGTAGCAGCCACCGGGAAAAGAAACGCCACAAAACGCTTTTCTTCATTAATTCCCTTCAACTCTAGATTGCATCAGTGGCAAACAGAAGGGCTTATGTACGCACCGTAATCACTTATGACAGGGATACACAGGGTGAAAGGGCTCCACACCGCTGCCGCACTTCCTTACAGAACCATAGGAATTGTTGGGGTTGGAAGGAACCTCTGGAGATCATCCAGCCCAATCCCCCCTGCCTAGGCAGGGTCACCTCGAGCAGGTGACACAGGAGCGCGTCCTGGTGGGTCCGGGATATCTCCAGAGAGAGGGAGACATTTCTTGTCTGCAGATATTCCTTGCTCCCGCAACACAGGCGGGGAGCGAGCAGACTCGAGGAAGCCTCTCTGGATGCGCATCCCCCGAACTCCTCCCTTGCGCCGCTGTCCTCCCGTACAACTCCCTCTTCCACCACCCCTCCCCAGGCAGCCAGGCCGAGCGTCGAGAAACGCCAACACCGCCGGGAAAACGCTCCGCCGACACCCCTCCAGCCCCTCCTTCCCCCCCACCGCCTCGGCGCTGCCCACCCGGCCCGGCCCCGCGAGGACTCACGCGTTCCTCGTCCATGGCGGCGGGAGCGACGCGGGCGGGGATGCGAGACAGAGGGATACAGGGATGCGCTCCCCCCCCACTCCGGGATAAGCGGCCCCGCGACCCCGCCCCGCCCGCACAGAGCATGCGCGCGCCTGCGCGCCCTCCGCCGCTCCCGGGTCCTTGGGTTCGAGTCCCGGCCCCGGCCGGGCCGGGGCGTGCGGGGTTGAGGAGGAGAGTCCTGGCCCAGGAACCCGAGGTTGGAGTGTCTGTCAGGCGTACTGGGCCTGCTTAGTGTCATTAATGCATATAAATATCTCCAAGGCAGGTGCCAAGAGGATGGTCTCAGCATCTTTTCAGTGGTCAGGAAGCAGTGGCCATAAACTGAAATACAAAAAGTTCCTCGTCAACATGAGGAAGAACTTCTTTCCGCTGAGGGTGGCAGAGCACTGGAACAGGCTGCCCAGGGAGATTGTGGAGTCTCCCTCTCTGGAGACATTCCAAACCCACCTGGACGTGTTCCTGTATCTCCTGCTCCCGGTGACCCTGCCTTGGCAGCGGGGTTGGGCTGGGTGATCTCCAGAGGTCCCTGTTTATCCGCAGATTTTGTTTACCAACAAAATACTAAAATCCAAAGGGACTTTTTGTGTTTTGTCCTGGGAGAGAAGTTGGCAGCAGAGTCAGAAATAGTGGCTGTGGTCACCCAGGCTGCCAATAACACTATCCTCAGAAAGGGGCACATTTGGCTCTGAAACCCTCTGCAGTGTGTTGGAGTGGGTGTTTAAATTGATTTCTGCAGCTGTGGGCCCACTTCTTAATTCCAGATCTGGACTATGTGGAAAGATTCAACCTCACATCTTCCTATATGCCTTCTCATTTCTAAACTGCAAATGCAGGGAAAGGGTCGCCATCAAGACATTATTCCACAGTTTTATGGGTTCCTTCAGCACTCTTGTGAACACAAGTCCAGAGGAGGCCACCAAGATGTTTAGAGGGATGAAGCACATCTCGTACTAAGAAAGGCTGAGAAAATTGGGATTGTTCAGCCTGGAGAGGAGAGAGCTTTGGTGTGACCTAATTGCAACCTTCCAGGACCTGAAGGGAGCCTACAGGAAAGTTGGAGAGGGACTTTTGATGAGGCCATATAGTGACAGGACAAGTGGGAATGGATTCAAATTAAAGGAGAGAAGGTTTAGATTAGGTGTTAGGAGGAAGCTCTTCCCTGTGAGGGTGGTGAGGCCTTTGCACAGATTGCCCAGAGAATCTGTGGCTGCCCCATCCCTGGAAGGTGTCCAAGGCCAGGTTGGGCGGGACTTGGAGGAACCTGGTCTAGTGAAAAGTGTTCCTGCCTGTGGCAGGAGGGTGGAACTACATGATCTTTTAAGATCCCTTCCAACCCAAACCATTCTACGAATCTTTGAATTTGAGCAACGAAAGACCTACTAAGAATATTTTCTTTATAGTTGCTTGTGTTCTTTTTTCCCACGATGGGAGATTTTTAAAAGGGAAAGGACTGATAAGAAGAAATACTTCAGATGATTAGAGTTCGTCCTAAAGGAACCTGTAATGACTTATTGCTCTCTTATACACTGGGAATTTGGGGAACATGACAGGAACATGTGCGATTTCTTGGAAGCCCTTGGGAACCTGGATCCTGGACAAGCAGATCGTCACTGGTCACTGAACTAATGTATGGGCAGAAATGCTACTGGCAGGATGCTAGGGGACAGAGAATATCTTATAAGTTAAAGCTGTTAGCATATTTTAGGCCAAAAAAAGAGATCACAGAAAGAAGACTCAAAGGAAACAATGGCAAGAAGTTGGAGAAGGGGAAAATACTTCAGGTCCCTAAACCAAGAATGGATCAACTTGGGTAATCACAGAATAACTAGAAGTTGCATTTAAATTGTGTCCACAGAGAATGGTGAATTGGGTGCATCTATTTGTCAGTTTTCTTTAAAACTGAGGTTAGAAATGTAAGAAAGGACTTTTCTCCAGAGCTATTTTCTTCTGGCACCAAACATACTACTTTCTTACATTTAACATCTGAAGCATAAACCAAGATTCAGCCCTACCTAACCACCTCCTAGAAGCACTTGTTACCTTGAGACTCATGAGAATTAGAAAGTTAATATCTTATTCTTCTTGCTCCAGGCATGCCATTGTTGTATTTTCTTCAAACAATAGTTGGACCGCAGACTTACACTCATTTGCAGTGCCAGATAAATCTATGTATTGTGAGAGGAGGAAGCAGCAGGTTGTTGCATTTCTGTATGGATGAAGGCTTGAAAGTAGTTAAAACTCTGTCTGAAAAACCAAGCTAACTAAATAATAAGGGAGGAAGGAAGCTATGGATGGCCTTTATGACATAGTATGTTTGCTTTGAGAAGGGATGGACCCTGTGACAACTGCCTACAGACACTGGAGTTGCTTATGTGCAACTCAGCGTGGCTCTGGCATCAAGTTACCTTTCTTCTTGTGCAGCTCAAAGTCACTGTGACTTTGAAAAGGTCTTTTTTTGGTGTTTAAAAAAATCCCACAGGGCCGCTCACTCCCACTACTGACCTTCCATGTTTTTTGAGGGTACATATGGACATGTACAAAAGCAAGGAGCAAGTCCCAGACAAACTAACCCAACAGGCTTCTCATTGATGTAGACTTTTCTTCCTGCATCATTTTTCTTTTTTTTTTTCTCTCTTTGAGAAGAAGGTCAGAAACCATCAGCACAACCAGCCAGTTAGAGGGGAGGTCAGTGGAGCAGCAGAAAATCCTTTGTGCCTCAAGGTGCCTCGATGTATGGGATAGGAAACAATCAAAAAACAGCAAGGACTTCCCTGGCTTTCCTGCAGGAAACTACCTGAAAATAGCTGAGCTGGGTAGCAGCTTTTGTGGGCCACGCCCAGGGCTTCCTGGAAGCCACTGTGGATGGGCTAAGAGATCATGACAGTTCTTGATTATCGCTTCGTTACCTTGATGAGCACCAAAGCCTCAGAATTCAGTAGCAGAGTGCCTGTGCTGGCTCACTCTCCCTTGCTCCATGCAGCCTGGAGTTCAAGCTTTGGGTATTTCTGAGGGGAAAGGAAAATAAGAAAAAAAGAAATGTGTCATGGAGCATCTCCTTTATCAGTTGCAGCACTTGGATTTGGAGGTTTTGCTGATTGCGTCTGTAGAAACTTGACTTCTGTGAGCACAGCTGGGAAGGTGCACAACAGGCTGCCCCACAGGAAGTCCTTTAGCTCATGGACAGGAGTATTGCTGGCCTGATGTTGAACCACAGACTCTTCCAGAAGACATAAACATCCTTCCTCACACAGATTAGTTTTGTAATTTTGGTGAAAGCATCTCTGCATGCTCCTGGTACTCCTCATGTTCGTACAAAGGTTATTATCTGCACATGGTCCAAAACCTACATTATAAAATTCCTAAAGATGTGACAGAAAACCATACCTAATCAAACCATACCTTGTGTTCTCCAGAGTACCTTTTACTGTTAAATTCCACGATTCTTTTCTCTCCCACTTCTTATTTTGTTTTATACTTTTGGTATTGCTACCATGCACAAATTTCCCATGTATACCACATGCCATTTCATTTTTTAAATCAGCTGCTTCATCCATGAGTGTGAGAGTGTATTTTCCAAGAGACAGGCTTCTAAACCTCCTGGATCCCACCCCATGCCATGGTACCAGAAGTATCACAGACACTCACAGCTGCACCCTGGGTCACAGTCTTCTTCAGCTCAGTACACTGATAAGAAAAACTGTATGTGGCTGCAGAGGAAACTAAACAAAGATGGGTTGTGCACATTTTGGGTATGCCTTCACCTTCAATTTCACTTAACTAGTGTGAATTTCTTTCTTTTCTGACCCCTCACACTGTCTGCTGTGAAGAGGCTTCAGTTCTAGTAATTAAAGTCTTGGGTAGTGGCTCTTGGTGGCCAGACAGGCAAATTTCCTCAATAAGTGCTGAGAGAGAGAGAAACTCTTCAGGACACAGGATATATCTATATAAGTAGGATATACCCATATACACAACTCAAATTAAGCAGAGCCAAAAAAGTTCTTGGGGGCTGCTGGAAAGAAACAAAAGACCCATTACATAAAAACGTGTATATTGCTCAGGAGTCACCCATCCATGAAGCTGAAGTCTGAGTTCTTCAAATCACATAATTTTGTCAGTTTCTGAAGTTGCTCCTCTCATGCCAAAGCACCTGTTGGAACAAGCTTTGACCCATGTCAGAAAGCAGTGAGTAAGTACATTTTCTCAGCCACTGCCTGTGAAGGCCTGGCCCAGAGCCATGCAGTCCTGGAGATTTGAGAAGCCCTGCAGCCAGCCAGCAGCAAAAAGAAGACAGGCAGCAAGGAGATAAACTGGGGAGGAACAGAGGCAACAGAAGGAGACAAAGCAGAGAAAAGAAGGTTTTTTTCACATGGCATAACACCAAGCACACCTGGGAAAAAGGGTCTGCTGCTGTTCTTCCAGTAGAGAATGAGGCAGCAGGAGGTAAGAGGAGAGGAGGAACTATGAGTTCTCACCTTCAGGGAGAGATGTGCTGGTACACTCCAGTGGAGAGGCCAGTTGCAGTTAGGAAGAGAGGGAGCATAATTAATAAGGTTTTCAAGTCTCTCTGCACTTTGCTGGGCTGTACAGTCGGCTGCACTCCTCTGGCCATTAAAGATTATGGAATACCACTTCTCTAACTTGCCACCTCCCTCTCCTTTATAAGAGGTTCCCAATGCAAATTGTGGGCAAAGGCTTTTGCCTCTGTGGCAGGGGCACTGCTGGTGCCATACTGTTGTGGTTTAACCCTGTCCAGAAAGGAGCACCACACGGCTGCTTCCTCACTGCCTCACCAGAGGGATGGAGGGGAGAATTAAAATGGTAAAAGTGAGAAAATTAATGGGTTAAGGTAAGGACAGTTTCACAGGTAAAGCAAAAGTCATGCACACAGGCAAAGCAGAAAAAGGAGTTTATTCACTGCTTCCCATGGGCAGGCAGGTGTTGGGAAGACAAATGCCATTGCTCCAAACACACTCCTTTCCTCTTTCTCTGCCCAGCTCTATATATTAAGCCTGACACCATATGGTCTGGAATATCTCTTTGGTCAGTTGGGAGCAGGTGTCCTGGCTAGGTCCCCTCCCAATTCCTTGTGCACCCCCAGCCCCCTCGCTGATGGGTTGGTGAGAAAAGCAGAAAAGGTCTTGATGCTGTGCAACCCTCTTCAGAAATAATAAAAAAAAAATAAATCCTGTATTATCAGCACTTTTTCCAGCACAGATCCAGAACAGCCCTGACTACTCTGAAGAAAATTAACTCTATCTCAGTCAAATACAGCACACACTGCAGGTAGTGAGTGCTAGTGGATGGCGGGGTGCACCATGCGGGATACAAGGTCCCTAAAGCTGCTTCAGAGCCAGGATTAGCCGCTATCCTCTTAGTGGGCTCAAGACCTCCTAATCTCGATTTTGTGCTGCAGACTGGTTTCCCCTCCTCACCTGGGGCAGACCCATGCTCGGAGTGTAGTGTTGTCTGCCACAAAGAGCTTTTCGAGCACAAAAGACGTGGTTATTTGGAGCCCTCCCCCCCTCTTCTGGTCAGACAGCTCCGAGCAGGTGGCTGCAAGTGCCCAGCTGATGGCACTGTCTCTCCATCAGTCTGCCTGGTCGGAGGAGAATTCGCATGTGCCTGGCTGGAAAAACCTGCCATTTGCCGGCCAAATGAGTCACTTGCTATTCACTGACGAGCATTTATATTTAATAGTGGTTTTACCGGATCTTCCTGGGGGCATGTGCTCTTTTGAAACACCTGCAGTTTTGCTCAGCTTCAAACAGAAGTTTTTTGGGCACATTTGAAGAACTTTGCAAAAGATTTGAAGAGCAAAGACAAGGCAGAGAGATGGAAGATGTGAATTTGCCATGACCCACGTTATCCCAGGACTTCTGCCAGATCCCTACAAGCTCCCCCAGGCCTGGGTGTCAGCAGCACCTGTTGCTGTGCTCCCTGTCCCCACCTGTGCCACAGGCTCCCTTTTAGTCCCTGCTCTTGCAGGCACGTGTCTGGCCCTGTGCTCCACAGACCTCATCTCCCAGGAGATGCTGAGGTTCCATATGGAAAAGGACATCATGAGATCACCTGGAACTAGAAGAGCTCCCATGTATGCTGGCCTGTGTGCCCAGGATCATGGGGGCAGTGTGGAGTGTGTAACTCCCTCCTGTCTTCCCAAAGTGAGCACTTCAAATACATTATTTAAATTATAACTGACCCCAAGGCAAATGCACACTCTAAAGCAAAGTTTCAGGGTTGTTTAGGTCTGGGTCTAGGTTCTGTCTCTGAATGAAATGTAGGCAGATTGCTGCTTGTATTTACGGTTTTGTTGCCTTGTGGAGAGTGCAGTGCCAACATCCAACAGCCTGCATCTAGCACTTTCACCTTAATGCTACTTAATGAGGAATGGAGTTCAAACCCACCACACATAAGGTATCAAATCCTTGTTCAAATAATTTTAGGGTGAAGAGGGTTAAAAGTACTTGAAAGTGAATTTCTGTCCTCCTCTCTGCTTTTTAAGGGGGTCAGAGCCAAGTGCAACTGAAATTCCACCATGACATTTTGTACTGGAGTAGGACTCCTGGTTTACTACACAGAGAGAAGAACTGCAGTGTGGACGTGCAAGGAGGTAGCAACATATGCACTTTCTCAGCTGCCTGCAGTTAGCTAGAAAGCAAGGAGATTAAAGCTTAAAATAGCAGCATAACTACATTGTCATCAACTGATCCTGTAAAAGGTAGGGCAGAGATTTGAAGCCATTGCCCATCTGCCTACCTTAACTGAGGTTATTGAGGCAAGCCAGAGCTGCAGAATGGAGACGGCTTCCATTGCTCTGCCCCCCAAAGGTGGTTTACTCTGTGAGAGAGACAAATTTTATATCTAGCTTGACAAATGGCAAAGAGAGAAAGGTGGAAAGATGAGGAACTTTGTCTCAGATTTCAGGAGGAGCCATGGCTGTGTGACACCTCAGTATCTGAGACAGAAGAGCTGTAGAGAGTTATGGAAGGAAGGTCTGGGTGGGGATCATAAGTGGTGTATGACGTATGGGGGCTGGGGGCTTGATCTTGGAAAATAACAGGACAGCAGAAAATCAGAGGGAGGCACAAACAGCCAATGCTTGGGTGAGAGTGTGGGGGAGAGAAGGGGCTTAAGGCAGATAGTGGGGAAGGAAAGTGTCAGCAGAAGCACAAACTGAGTCTTACATGTGGCATGAAGATCTCCCATGTGTTCAAAGAAAAGAAGAAATTAGGAATGCAGTGACTGAGGTGAGGTAAAAAGGGGAATCCAAGGTATATGAACCTTAAGGACAAAAAGAGAATTATAAAAGGGTTGAAAGCCACATTTCTGCACCTCTGTGAAGGCAGTGTTGCAGTGTCCCCCCTTAGGAGACCAGCAATGGATGATGGATCTGACCCCTTCTCAGATCTTGCAGGGAATTCTAGCTGCACAGCAGAAGAAGATTGGCAGCAAGAAAAAAAGACACAGTATGGCTGGGCATGACCCACAAGAGTCTGGGGACCATGACATGGGTGTCCTGTCCCTTTCCTACACTTACTGTAACTGAAACACAAAGGCAGCAGATGACCTTTGTGCCAAAAGCCTCTGTTAGAGGCCTAGATCAGATATACAAAGGAGCAGTGCACTCTTATAGGAGAAACTAGAGGAGAAAAAAAATAATGTTTCCATTTCCTTTGAGAGACTTGCACTGAGACTCCACTCAGGACAGTGGGAGCACCATTGCTGGGAGAGCTTCCAAGCCCAGGAAGTGCCGTGCATCCATGCATGCTGTGGGAAGCAAGTCTACAGTGCCAGGACATTAGTTTAGACTCTCTAATGAGCTCTGAGCTGCTGGTGAGATCCAGCAGTCCCAGCAAACTCAATTTTCTGGGATGTGCAGTGAAATGAGCATGGCTGGTTTGGTTTCCTGCTCATACATTGGGGAAAGAGCAGACCAGTAGTGCCCCAGAGGAATAAATATGAATTAATGCATGCTCACTTGAGTTGAATGGAATTATTTTTGAAGGATACTGCAGAGCTGAGGATGATGCTGGACAGCAGCAACATCTCTCCTTGCTGAGGTCTGTGAGGGGAGCTCTGACCTTTGCAGATGGCATTTGTAACCATGCCCTGCTGGCTGTGCTTGGGGAAGGGTACCACACATAAAATTTGTTTGTCAGCACAGCATCCTGCAGAGAAATTCCTGTTGGTGAGAGCCTGCAAAAAAATCACTTCTTGGTTTCTCTGTAAAACAGCTTAAATGAGCACACAGTGAGTTTCATGGAATATCCATTTCCTGTCATGCTAAATTCAGGTCAAAATTACTCTATCAGCAGCCTGCTTAAAATAGGGTCATAATGAAGCACTGATTTTATTAGCTGAAAGTCCTTGCTAGTCAGTGGTTATGTATTTCTGCAGATGGACTCTGCAGTCAGGATACTTTTAATTCCCCCAGGATTTCATTACTGTGACTACAAAGCAAGGAACAGAATAGCAGACAAAGCTGTTGCTGTTTAGGCTCACGATGCTGCCTGTGCCTTGTACTGAGCTGTGAACTTCTGGGAAGTTCACAGACTTGCACACTCGGAGATTGTTCTGGGTTTTTCGGGGAGCAAATTCTATTTTGATAAAGCTCTTCCACTGTTTAATGTAACTAATGAGCAGCCACTGACTCCATCCCCCTCTACCCCCACCCCAAGTGGGGAAGAGATCAGAAAGATCTTGTGGGTTGAGATAAGAACAGTGTGATGATTGAAATGCTATTAATTCTACTAATAATTGCTATGAAAAGGAGAAAGGGAGA
Organism: Pipra filicauda; assembly: GCF_003945595.2. Classification (NCBI taxonomy): domain Eukaryota; kingdom Metazoa; phylum Chordata; class Aves; order Passeriformes; family Pipridae; genus Pipra; species Pipra filicauda. The sequence goes on along the minus strand of NW_024104796.1, from coordinate 118,329 downwards.
GGAACAAACCCCAAGAGAAACAAGTGATGCACAGTACAGTTGCTCAGCACCCACTGATCAGTGCCCAGCCCCCAGCAGCAATCAGGCCCTCCCAGCTAACGCTCCCCAGTTGATATACAGAACATGATGTTCTCTGAAACACTTGGATTGTTCAGCTCACCTGTCTGGGCAATGCTCCCTGACAGTTTCTTATCCACCTACCACTGGCACAGCATGGAAAACTGAAAAGTCCTCAATTTAGGGTAAGCGCTTCTCATACTGAATCCAAAACACAGCACTACACCAGCTACTGAGAAGAAAATTAACTGTGTCCCAGCTGAAACCAAGACATTATTTACCCTTATTCCATACCATTTATGTTATGCCGGGTCTTACACTTCCCAATGCATCTTTCCTGTCTTTTGATATATGTATATACACAGCTATCATTAGTCTGTGGGCCATCTCTGAGTTCACGCAGTCTGTGACCTTGGGCTCCATCTATCGTAACTGTTTCAGGGTAGGAAAGATGGTGTGGATTGTCATATGTTGATGCCAGTTCTGTTTCCATCACTCTTATCAAAATTCATTCTTCATTAATGTGACAATCAAAAGGGAGTCAGGTTCAGAAGCCCAAATGTGGAGTGGTAGAGACAGGCATTGCAAGGCACCCAGGGTGGTGATGGGCATATGAGTGCCATGGAAATCATAATATGCAGTATTATACAGCAATTAACATCACACATTTTGATTCATTGTCCATCCTTACCCAGAATCAAATACCCTTGAAGCACACACTGGACTTCCCCATCCTCCCACATGACTCACCCAGGTCCTTGAGCAAAAGTAGTCCTGTGTATGGACTTGCCTTTGCTTGAGGCAGGAATAATCCAGGTTGTTTTCCTCAGTATATTTTTAATGTGCACAACAAGAACTTTATTCCCTTCTGTGATACATAAGGGTTTTGATGGGGCAGAGCCAGCTTGACTGCAGATCCCACAGGCCTGATTCACCAGGTGGCTCTTGCTAAATATGTATCCCAGTGTTTGAGGATCCCATCATCCATTGCTCTCCATGTAGCCTTTCACAGTTCCTTGATTTTCAATTTTCCTAGATGCTGATGCATGTGATATACTGATAAGGGAAAATATTAGTCTGCGTAACTTAAATAGTATAGTTTTGCGGTTCGTGTGCTGTTGCTAAGAAAGCAGCCGTGTTGCTGGTAAGCAGCCAATAAGGAGCTGCCAATAAGCAGCCAATAAGGAGCTGCCAATAAGCAGCCAACGGGAAAGCTGCGTGAAGGGGCAGCCAATGAGAGGGTGTGTAATGTAGCAAAATGCAGCAAATAAGCGGCCAATGAGGAGCTGTCGCTGTGAGACGGTACTGAGGGACTGTGTGTGCTCCGAGAACAGGGTGAAAAGTTCAGAGAGAGGAAGAGTTCGAGCCTTCATCCCCATGACCACTGGAGATGACCACCAGAGACAAGTGCATAGATGCCAGAAGGCGTGTCCCAAGATTTAAATAAAACATCACCCACTTTTGGAAAGGTCATGAATATGTAAAAATATGGAATGAATACGTATGAACTAACTGTATAAAGCAGAAGTTGGGAAGGGGGAGCAAGTGTGTGTTAGGCAGAGCTATCCCCCACAAGGTCATCATGGCTGGGCTTCGCGAACAAAGATTTGGGAAGGCTCTATCCACATTTGCTACAGGCACGCTGGTGGCTTATGAGGCCAATACGTGACAGACATATCCGATTGCAAAAGGCACAGCAGAAAGACTCCTTAGATGGTGTATTCAGCAATATACGGTTCTTTCTGCACTGCCTTTTTTCCTCGAGAGTGATCCTGCGTGTGTTCTCAAAGGAGACAGCTGCGTTATAGATAGTGTGTCTCCAGGCCTCCCGATTTGAGGCCAGAGTAGACCAGTTATGTTGATCAATATGGCCAAGGCTGAGATGTTGTTTCAGGGAGTCCTTGTATCTTTTCTTCGGGGCTCCTCTCATGCGGCAGCCAGTGGCAAGTTCACCATAAAGCAAGATCTTAGGGAGGCGGTGGTCCTTCATCCTGGAGACATGCCCTGCCCATCACAGCTGTGTTCTCATCAACATGGCCTCAATACTTGTGATAGCTGCTTGTTCTAGAACAGATGTGTTGGTCACATAATCTGACCAGTGGATGTTTAGGATTGTATGGAGGCAGCGTTGATGGAAGCGTTCTAGGAGCCGCAGGTGGTGGCGGTAGATGACCCATGATTTGGAGCCATATAAGAGAGTAGACAGCACTATGGCTTTGTAAACACTGATCTTGGTGCTTTTCTTCAAGTGTTTGTTACGCCACACTCTTTTGTGGAGTTTTCCAAAAGCACTATATGCCTTTGGTAACCTGTTGTCTATCTCTCCATCGATCTTGCCATCTGAGGAGATGAGGCTACCGAGGTAATTAAACTGCTGGACTGATCTGAGCTCTGATTGGCCAATGGTGATGTGAGGATGATGGAGGACCTCTGTCTTCTTTAAGCTGACTTCCAGTCCAAAGAGCTCAGCAGCCTCTGCAAAGCAGGATGTTAAACGCTGCAGGGCTGCTTCTGTGTGGGCAACAAGGGCGGCGTCAATCCCCCACAAATCTGGCACTGAAATAAACAAATACCGTCCTAATAGTACCTGTGGCTATTGAGTTTTACCACCACCACTTTTTCTTGGCATCAATACCCACTCCAGCCACTTTCTTTGGCCCAAGCATCTGTAAGATTGTTTTGGAAATGAGTCCTGTTATCTGACTCAATTCTTTCAGAATATCATGTTTCAAGGCCCAGGACACTGTGTTTCCAACCATCCAGTGACTGCTTCTGCTATTTCAAGCATACGGCACTTGCTTTGGTGGGTTTGTGGGAGTGTGAGATAGTCAATCTGCCAGGGCGCCCCATATTTATATTTCAGCCATAGTTCTCCATAGCAGAGAGTCTTTAAACACTTGACTTGCCTATCTGCAGTGCATGTTTCACATTCATGGATAACCTGCTGTCATGGGTTTACTCTAGCCCAATTTTTCAAACCCCCACAAAATTGCTAAAAGGTTAGGAGAGGTCCACAACAGCCAAAACAGACTCAATGTGAGGAATAATATTAAAATTTATTGCTAACAGAATAGAAACTAAAAAGTAATGAAATATACTGTATTAAACACACTTTTACCACCCCTTGGCCCCCTGGCCAATGCCGGAAGAGAAACTCTCAGGGCAATAGTTAAAGTCTCTCTTCCAATAGGGGTGTAAGGGGTCTCTGCACCCCCCGAGGTCCTTTCATGGGCTGCAAGGGGACAACTCACTACACCATGATCTTCACCACGCGTTACAGGGAGCTAAAGCTCTGAGTCTTCTCCCTGTTCCATGGGGTCCCTCCCAGGGGAATAAGCTCTCGGAGGCCCCCTCCATGTCAGGTCTACCCCTCCCCTGGGTCGCAGGTTCTGGGGTTTGCCGCAGTCTGGGGTAGGAAGGGGATTGCGACAGCCAGTAGGTTCAGGCGAAGTAAAGGATGGACACACACTGTCACGTGGTGGAGCAATCACAATGCTATCACACTTTATTGAGGCAGGGGTTGGACTTATATAGGGTCAGGATGGAAAGTGCTGGAAAGGAGGGAGGAGCATGGGACTGGCAGGGGAAACAGCCAATCAGGGAAGGAAGGAGGGAATATGGAATCAATGGGAGCCAATGGGGAGAGTATCTGCAATGCTGCAGATGGGAACCAGTAGGAAAAATGGAGATATTTGTGAGGGGAAAATACATTGAAATTGGAAAAACTTGGAATAAAACTGTCCGAACAAGTTCTTTGGTAAAACCTGGTAACAATAAAACAGACCTTTTCTGTATTAGTCGTTGGTAACAGTGTCGCATAGTATCAATCCCAAGTAGGTGCTTGGCCATTTCTGCTTCTTCCTGCACCTGCCTCAGCTCCTGTTGCCATCTTTGCAACAGTTGTTTTTCTCAGCGAGTGCCTTCCTCAGGTGTTCATCTCAGTCTCTTTATACCCTGATAATTTTCACCAGAGTTCCACCCAGAATAAACCTGCTCAGCATGGCTTCTCTCTCTCTCTCTCTCTCTTGCAAATCCAAGCGGTGGTGGTAGCTGTGCTTCTCTTCTTCGTTCCGCTCTGCTCCACTCCGGACATGCTCCGTGCCATGCACTACTGCCGCTCTGGGCCTGCTCTGGGCTGCTCTGAGTCGGGTCGTGCGTTGCTGCTGCACCAGGCACCGCAGAGCCTGGCCAGGCTGCCACCACCTCTCCCCGCGGTGGGGGGAAGCGGCGAGGCTGGCTGGAAAACTCCTGGGCAGTTTCTGTCTCGCTCTCTGGAATTTCTTCTCAGCTCTGCTGCACGTCTGAGCCAGGGGCCCAGCTCGGCCTCTGTGGCACACCTGCTCCTGGGCCAGGGCCGGCCTCTCTGCCAGCTTAGTGGCTCTAATTTCTTCTGCACCACAAGCCTTCTCTTCCGGCTACTTAAATATGTAATTTGCAGAGGCGTTACTACAGCTTCTCATTGGCTCAGCATGAGGAAATCCACCTGGAACTAAGTATCTTCAGTTCCAGGGGAGGGCTAGTAAACCCGAGACACCTGTGTGATAGTGTCCATGGTTAAGTCCACCCCTCGATCAGGAGCCCATTGATATACTGCATCTCCTCCTTGATGGCCCAAGCTGTCACAGGCCCACTGAGACAGAAATTACTCATCCTTATGTTGCCAATCCAAATCCACTTCACTGTTAGCAGCTGGAGACACCTGTTGATTAATCGGGTATTCTTCATTGACTCAGCTCTTGTGTACATGAACATGATTCACCTTTACAAACAGGTTCTCCACCCAGGCAACAATATCTTGCCACAATGTGCTAGCCCAGATGCATTTACCCCTTGTGCTGGTTTTAAAACTCAGTGGGAAAACCAAGCCCACTCAAACTGCCCCATTTCAATACTGGAGAAAAAAATACTGGGAGAGATTATAAGATGGGGTCACAATTTGCTGACAAAATTGCAATAAACACAACGATAATAGTAAAAGCATTTTCCACAGCTTGTACAGCTACTTTCACTCTCTCCTGCTTTCCTACAGTACAAGGATGCATCATTAAGCAAGGCATAATGTTTCTCACTTTCAGATTATTTATTATATCGGGTGGGTCTTCAGCACTCTCACCTCCTCCTCTGCAAAGAGCACAAGGATGTCATTAGTCAAGTCAATGTCACAAGTCATTCTCTTCCAATTGCTTTGTTGATGCCTGCTTCCCTAGAAAGTGACCCCAGCTGCTTGGCTTCATTATCCTCTGATTCCAAACCACTAGTCACATTATCCCACCATCAGAGCAGCCAGGTGACAATGTGCTTACCTGGATGGTGGCTGAAATCTTTCCATCTCTCCTGCAGCTCACTCAAGGGTAGGGATCAACTGGATATCTCTTGTTCTGCCTCTTCCTCCTGCTCCTGTGATAGCCTTGCTTAGACTGCCTTGTCCTCCTTTACTAAATAAGATGACTTTCATGTCCATTTCTTTTTGTGTACAGGGGCAACTGATAATGGCACAGTGGTTCAGGTGCAGGGGCTGTAGCTGTGCTGGTCAGTTCCAGAGATTCTCCCTTGCTCCCACAGGCCCTAAGCGGGGCTGAACAGGACTTGAAAGCCTGGGCCAGGCCCTAACGTGGTGCGATGACTCGTGTGCCTCTGGAAGTGCAGTTGGACTCAAAACTCTTAAGGGTCTTGGCCAACCTCAATGATTCTGTGGTGTTACCTCCACTTGGGACCTCAAGCCAACAGGAGACTTGACACAGACCCACTTACTGACACTCACACACCCTTTCTGCCTCCAGAAGGCTTTGGACAAGTGGATGTACAGTTCTGCATATGCTGAACTGGCAGAAATAAGGCCCCTGTGCCAGGCTTGGTGCATTTGCATGTTGGAGTAAGAGAATTCCCAAAGCAATGCTGTAAAGACTGTCTGTGTAAATTCACACAGCAGAGAGCTGGGAAAGAATACTTCTGTTTTGGTAGCTAATATGCAAAAATAATTTTGCCAGCCAGCTGAATGAAAAATGATCAGACAATTGGCTTCATAGCTCAGCGATGGCTTTAAAAAATGTTAAGAGGTACAAATAGAGAGACACAATAGACAAAAAGTTAAAAAGAATGACCTCGTGACTTTTATTAGAGGTTTTAAAAGGGTTAATGGAGTCAGAAACAGTGTGTGTCACACTTGCAGGGGGGAGACGATAAGGAAAAGAAAATTACTTCAAAATAGAAAGTGAGTATTACCACCATTAGAAATTCATCCTTTTAACCTCTGTAATGAATACTTCAAACACTTGGGAGGGTGGGGCTAAGTTGATTTTGTGGCCTGACATTATGTTTTTAGCCATAATAGCTTTTTAGTGGTTCCAGCCTGGAATTGGAACTAGATATATCTGTCCAAGGATGAGGTGCTGTTTGGTTCCATCACTGCACACTTTCATGTCATGAATTTGTGTTTGCAGGATTCACTTCTGCACTGGGTGCTCAAAGTCACCTAAGCAAAAAATCACTGTCTCTGCACTGTGCTGCTCACAGCACAAATGTGCCCCTGGAGTGAAATGCAAATGGCCAAGTATAAATTGCAGTGGTTAAAGGTTCAAAGTCTATGAATATCTAGGGCAGGGAAATTCTACTGTGCATCTTGAGAATGAAGAAACATTTGTAATTTTAAGTTTCATAATGCTGAATTAAGTTTTATTAACCATTTCTTGTGATGTTACATATTTTTCTGTAATACAAAGTATTCAGTGATATTATCACCCTTTTACTACAGCAGAATATGCAGCTGGACACTCCGAGGAGGACAAAAGCTTAATGAGGCTTTAGTATAGGCTGTAAAGACTCCTGGAGAAAGAGTCAGGCTTGGTGTGTTGTTACTTTGCTGTAGACTCAAAGAATATAGACCCATACTAAAAATGGACAACTAAATAACTAATCCTTCATAATTAGAAGAGTGGAAATGTACTGTTTGACAGCCAAACTGGTGTGGCAACACTGACTTCATTGAAAGTTAATTCTCTTTGATATTATCTTCTTTTTAATCCATATTTTAACAGATCATCAGATATTGTATATAATTGTATTGTATAATAACCCTTAATATTTAAGCAGTGCTTTCAGATTGTGAACAAACAGCAGGTTTTCTTGTAAGTGCCCCTGGCCTTGTACATTACCATCAACTGCTTCTAAAAGGGTTAAAGATCAGTGTGAGCAAGGTTTTGCTGATGATTAGGACACATTAATGGAAAACAACCATTATCACCTCTGAAATGTACCTCTACATCATACTAATGCATTGTAATTAAGTTATACAAGCTGAAGATTTTCAATTTTATTATGAACATCCATTTTAGGACGCTGCTCAGCAGTTAAAAATGGATGCTTGCATATGAAAGTAATCAAAACCCATAGGCTGAATCCTGGAAATAAATTCCAAACCTGAGCCCTAGTTCCATTCCATGGTATAATCAGAAAGCTGACAGATGAGGTGCAAGGCCATGCAAGGTGGGAGGAAGAGGAAAAGGCTCCACATTATGGTATCAGAGGTGGATTTATCTCTCCTGTGGAACATGTCAGCCTCCAGCTATGACGCAACCCCAGGGCAGTGCTGTCTCTCTTATTTTTTTAAAGTCATAAATATAATAATAACAAAAAAAAACCCATACAGAAAAATTAAATTATTTTCTTAGGTGTTTATAATTACAATTAGTTTCTTTCAATAAATATTAAGGCTACTGTAAATCTTATCATCGACATCAGCCTGAAGGCTTTGACAGAGTTATTGTAGCATCAAAAGTTTAACAATCCACTGCTTGGCTCTGGGGAAAGCACTTTCCAGGCTGGAAAGATGCGTACACTGCTTTTTGTGAAGGAGAACCTTTTCTGGACTTAGTGCAGCTGGCTGGCACAAGAAAGAGCAATGGCTACACTCTCCATTATTTAAACCATTCAAGGCTCTAATCCAGAAAGCAGAATCATTTGTTTCTTCATGGTATATAAACATATACCATGATATATAAATCAAGAAATATGGCTTCTGTATTATTCCCTGTGCATATGAAAATTTCTTGATGCCTGATCATTTTGTAGTTCCTGTCTGTGAAATTAAATCTAAAAGTAGTTGAGTTTTATTTGAATCTATGTTGTTGTTGTTATTAATATAAAGGAATCTAGTTGCTAGATGCTTAAGGTTTGTTTCTTGTTTGAGAGGTTTCTTTTGATCATTTCTTTGTTCGTTTTTCAGGGAAGCTGCATTAATAAATGCTCCCCTAAAAAAAAACAAAACTATAATAATAAGATTGCAGCCTGGAACCATATTAGTAAAGGAGTGAGATCTAGCTGATCCAGCAAGATCTAACCATAAAATCTTCATTCCTCTGCTGTTGAGGGGAAGAAATGCATTTTCTTCAGCTGAAAATGTAATCAATTTTTTTGAAAAAGAAACTTCTCATACACTCTGTATCTGGTGTATATGCAGTAAGAGCAAAGTTTCTATAGCTTGCTATAGCTGTCCTGCTAGAAGCAATAGCAAAAGTCTTTTCAAAGAGAAACAAAATAAAAATAAATCTCTATTATTATGATGTTTATCCATTCTGACAGTGACATTTTCTCTTATGTTTTGGCTGAAATCATAGTATGAAGAATTTTGTGCCAGCAAATTTCACAGTAAGAAAAAAGCAACCATATTGGAAACCAGTTGTGCTGCTTGTCAGTACCACCCATTTCCTTGGGGGTGACTTTTTATCTCTGAAGGACATGGAGAGCCATGGAACACCTTTACTGGATTGTGGTTAAAGTCGTTGCCACATTTACAATAAAGGAAGTAATTTGCTACTATGAAGGTCTTTGTGCATTGATTTTGTACAAAATAAAGTAGTTCAGGAATATTCTATGTAGCTAATTGAGTATCTTGTGTTTTTTCCTTCTTTCCTTCCACCTTAGGAGTTTGATATCAGAGATTATGAAAAAACAATCTTAACAATAAACAAGACACAAACAAAATTCTAACAATAAGCAATACAATAAACCAATCCTAACAATAAAGAAGGCACAAACCCCCAATCCGAACAATTACTAAGACATTAAACCACTCCTAACAATAACCAATTAAACCAATCCTAATAATAACTAAGACATTAAACCACTCCTAACAATAGCCTCTACATTAAACCAATCCTAAGAAATCAGACCAACCCAAAGCACATTGCCCGGCCAAGGGAAGCCCTCGCAGCCTCCAGCTCTCCCATTGCCCACGGAGGGGCTGCGGGTCCCCGAGCGCTCAGCGGGGCAGGAGGCGGCTGCAGAACTCCCGCCGGCTGCGCTCTCCCGCCCGGAGCCTGCTCTGGGAGCGGAACTGGCGCAGCTCCTCCTGGAAGGCCCCGTGCTCCATGGGCCGATAGTCCTGGGGTTCGCAGTGTGTCTGGGAAGCCACGGCCCTGTCACCGACCGCAGCGCAGCCTCCGGCCCCCACCCAGCCCGGGGCAAACCCAGCGCCCGCGGTCCCCCGGCCCTGGAGATCCTGCCCTCACGGAGGATGCTCAGAGCCAGAGCTCCCCCTCCCCGCTGGGCTGGGCAGGGCACACGGGGTTCCAGGGCGTTCCCCTCTCATGTCCCCAGGCCTCGCCCTGCTGACAGGGACACAGTGGGGGCACTCACCGGGTACTGCAGGAAGAAGTCCCGGTACCCCCCCTTCAGGACATAGAGCTCGGGGTAGTGGAGCTGGGGGTACTCGTGACAAGAACGATCCTTTTCCCTGAGGAACCGGCACCTGGGACGCAGGGAAAGGCCGGGGGATCATCGCGTGATGGGATCTGGGCGTGCCTGGGGGGCTGGCAGAGCCAATGCCTTCCCCCTCCCCCCCTCGTTGCCCCACTCACATTTTGGGCCCGCGGTGAGCAGAGAACTCGCAGTGGAAGATGATGATCACCCTCTTGCTGGTGTCCAGGGACAGGATGGGCTGGTCCAGCAGGAATTGCTCCACATCCTGCTGCAGGGGCAGGTTGACAGCACCCTGGGGAGGGACAGGAGGCACCTTTTTCCCCTTCTGCCTCCCATTTCATCTGCAGGGACATAAGGATGCTGCCCCCAGTCTCCCCTTGCCACCACCATCCCCCAACCTACTTGGGCACCATCCCCCTCCTCCTTCCAATTGAGGATCAACCCCTCCAAGTGGGCTTGGCACTGCTGAGGGGCCTACTCAACCCCTCTGGGGAACCCTGGTGACCCCTGGGGGGGCTCTTTAACCCTGTTGGGGTAGTCTCATTACCTCCTGGGGGGACTGCTCGACCTTAAGTGGGGGTCTCAGCACCTCTGAGGTTTGGTGGGTTTCAGACACCCCCTTCCTCCCAGCCCCAGGGGGCACAGGAGCCATTCTGACCTTGATGTGGCCCCCCTCGTACTCATAGGGGTACCGACAGTCCACGGTGATGCTGCTCTTGATGAAGCTGCTCCACTGCCCAGTCAGTACTGCCACCAACTGCAGGGGGAGTGCGTCACCAAGGGGGAACAGCTGGGGGGTGGTGAGGGAGCAGGCAGGCAGCCCCATGGGGGGGCTGGGCAGAGGCTGCTGCCCCCTTACCGTGTCAGGGGAGATGTACTTCAGGCTTGGGTCCTTCCCCTTCACCATTGGCAGGAGGTGAGCCTGGAGGAGACCATGGGCTCTGGAGTCATATCCATCCCAGGGACACTTCCTAGAGGGTGCCACTTGTTTCCCCAGCCCAGAAGCCCCCCCAGCTGCCAGCTCTGTTCCCAGGGGAGGGGGGCAGTCTGCCCAGGGCAGACGTGCCTGTGGCACTGGGGTGGCTCCAGAGGAGCAGGGATTGGGCTCTTCATCCACTCTGCAGGCTGCAGGCTGGGAAGTAACAGCCCCAAGGCCCCATGTCCCCAGGCAAGGGCCGCCAGGTCAGTTTGGGCTCTTGCACCCATGCAGGGCTCTGATGGTGGTCCCTGTTTCAGATTAAGGTGGGCAGCACCCCCAGACCTGCCCCATCCTCGTGGCCCTACCTTGGAGAAGTCCCCAATGAGCTCCTGATCGTTGCTGTCTGGCAGGCTCCTGATCTCTTCATACTGGGCAGACCGGGAATGCTGCAGCCCCTCTTCCTGTAAGGATACAAAGCAGAGCCCCCCTGATGTGAACAGGGGCTCCAGCAGAGCCGGGGCATGGCACAGTCCTGGATCCACAGGGACAGGCTGGATCTCCCCCCAGGGCTTCCCCACCGGCTCCAGCGACACCTCCTCGTGGGGGGTGCTGGCCACCCTCCTGTGCTGCTTGGCCTTGACAAGGGTGTCCCCATCACAGGGGTGTCCCCGCTTCAGGATGGGCCTGATGGCCCTGCTGGTCTCCGAGGACGAGCAGAAGAGCTGCCGGCACTTGCTGCACTTCCCCGGACGGTGTGGAGAGAGCCCGTGTGGCTGCCTGGGGGTCCAGCAAGCCCCCAGCACCAGGAGGGCAGGGGATGAGGCCCCACCTGGAGAACCCTGTGGGTGCAGCCTGGGGCTCTGTTCAACCCCCAAGGCTCCCACTTACCAGCTCTGCCTCCTCCTTCCTTGTCATCCTCATGGTCAGCACATTCTCAGTCTCCTGGGGCATGGTGGCATCACTCTGCCAGGGCGGCAGCCAAGGGAGGGACGGGGGAGAGCAGAGGAGATGGTGAAGGGAAGAAGTCCTTCTGGCTGCTTCCCAGCCCCAGGCAGGGATGGATCCCATGCCCAAGGTCCATCCATCTCCACAGGCACAGGAACTCCGTGAGGAGCTCAGCACTGGGGCCAGCCCCATGCCTGCCCAATTTGAAGACCGGGTGTCCCCGTGACCCCCTCAACCCCTTCATCTCCAACATCCACAGGTCTCCAGGGCAGGTGGGGAGGTTGGAGCAGCAGCTCCCATCTCCAGCCCCAGGATCCCCCAGCCCCAGGTCACTCCCGAGCCCTCCAGCCCCTCTCACCAGCAGGCTGGATGTGGAGCAGGGTCTCGTGGCCAGGGAGTCCCTCCTGGCAGCCCCATGGCCGGTGGCCAGCCAGCTCTGCTGATCCAGTGTCGGCAGCTTCTTTGGGACAAAGCCCTCCTGCGGTGGGGGGGCACAACATTAGCGCCCCTCTGTCCCTGCCCTGCACTCCCCAGGCCTCGCTGCCCCCCTCACCTCATCCTCAGACTCCCTCCGGCCCCTCTGCACTCGGCCTCTGCGGATGTTGAACTCCCCGGAGTGGGAGATGTCCTTCAGGATCGTGCTGGATTCCAGGAGACATGGCTGTGGGACAGGGGAGGGCTGAGAGGTGCTGCACAACCCCCCCCACCCCCGGCTCCATCCTGCTCCTCCCAACTCGGGCAGGGATAGAGCAGGATCCGGCCTCCCTGTGCTCAGCCCTGCAGAGCCTCCAGGACTTACTGGCAAGGAGCGGATCCTCCGCAGATGGAGCTTTGTGCTGCAAGAGCAGGGAAAGAAAAGGATTCAATGAGAGCAGGTGTCCTGGACCAGCAGTGTGCCACCCCTCTGCCATGGTCCCCTGTGTCCCCCAGGTCCTCCTAGAGGGGTGAGACCTGCCCAGGGCTGTCCTAGCTTCCCAAAGGGACCCTGGGACAAAACCACACCCAGGCACTGAGCAAACACCGATGGACTGACGGGGGCTCCAGGAGGGGAATGGGGACAGCCTGGGTTTTAGGTCTGGGACAGGGACAGCCTGGCTTTTGGGACTGGTACAGGGACAGAGCCCCTTCACTTACCCTTGGAGAACTCTCCTGGAATTCAGGATTGCTTTCTCGAAGCTGTGGGCAGAGGAGAGCTGGGCTTAGGGGGGGGTGGCACCCCACGTCCCAGCCCAAGCAGTCCAGGTTCTCACCCCCCAGAAGGAGCTTGGGGGAACACAGCTGGATGCTCAGGTCCCCAGCAAGGCTGAGCCTGGGCACTGCTGCCCGTGGGAGGCAGGGGAAGGCAAGGGGGTGTCCCCGGGGGGGACGTGGGGATGGGGCACTCACGCTTCCTCCGCCGCCGCCGGGTCGTGCTGTGTGGGGGAGTCCAGCCCCAATCCTGCGGGAACAAGGGGCAGGGGTAGCCCCGGGGTGGGGATCGGGCTCCTGCCACCACCCCAGGGCCCTTGGCAGGATCCGGCCGGGCAGGGAGCCCCCCACATCCCAGCTGTGCTCCCTTCTGTTCCAGCCAGGGCCGGAGAGGGACCACGGCCAAGGGCAACGGCTGTGCCCTCACGGGGGGCCGTCAGTCTGCCCGCCAGGATCACAAGGCGGGTGGCACCGGTCCCACATGGAATGTCCCGTGTCCTCCTGAGCAGGGACCCCAGCGGGGTGCTCCGTGGCTGAGCCCCAGTGAGCAGAGCTGGCGGCTCTTGCCCATCCTCCCCCAGAATCCCCCGCCTCAACCTCCCTCGGCAGCCACTCGGCCAAGCCCTACCTCCATATCCAGGGACCCTCTAACACTCCCCCCAGCACCCTGTGCACGACCCCCGGCTCGGGGGGTGGTAGGGGGCGGTTGTGGGGGCGCAGCAGCTCCATCACTCACCGGCATCCGAGGGCTGGGAGCAGACGGAGTCCCGGGCACAGGGCGAAGCCGCCGGCTGCGGGGACAGGGTGGGCGAGAGCCGCGGGAGGGGCAGCCCCCCGCCTCGCCGCTTTGAGGTGTCCCAGAGCCTGCGGACGGTCGGGAGGGGAAGGGTCAGTGCCCCGTGGTGCCCGTCCCTTCCCCGGCACGGTGCCCTCCATCCCCGAGCCCCACTTGGGGGCAGCCCATGTCTCCCGTGTCGAGGGAGTCCCGCGTGGGGCGGGCGGCCAAAGCCCCTCGCAGCCCCCCAGCGCGCCCCAGCCCCTCACCTGCCCAGCTCCGCCGGGTGTCCCGCGTCCAGCGACAGCGGGGGGAGCGGTGACACCCCCGGGGACGTGCCCACCAGCCCGGGCAGCCCGCGGCCGCCGCATAGCGCCATGGCAGGGGAGGGATCGGGCGAGCGAGCGTCGGTCTCCGGGAGCACCTCGCCGGGAGCGGAGCGCGGGCTGTGCCGGGGCTGCGTCCGGTCCAGAGCCGGCAGGGGACAGGGACAGCGGAGAGTGACAGGTGACAGGGACAGCTCAGAGCTGTCAGTGGCAGGTGACACGCTCAGCTCACACTCCTCTCACACTCGGCTCACACCCCTTTCGCTCTCGTTTGGAACAACAACGAAACAACGAAACAACAACAACGAAATAACAACACCGGGGACGCCGCAGCCAATGAGAGGCCGCGTCGGGGCTTGAGGGCGTGACCGCGGCGGAGAGGGCGGAGCATAACGGAAACGGAGCGTGCTCGGCCCGGAGGGGGCGGGGCCGCAGCGCCGGGGGCCCGGCCGCGGGTTCAAGGAGCCGCTGCCGGGCTGGAGGTGCGGCCCTCCCGGCTGTGGGGCTCCGGCACAGCTCTTCCCTGCCCACTCCGGTTTTTTCTTCTACTTTCCCACCCAGCCTGGATGTTCTGGGCTGGGACTTACACCAAAAACGCCCCATTAGAGCTTTCCAGCCACGGAAAATCTGTTTTCTGCCCTATGAGGCTTCTATGGCAAAGCTGGTTTTTGCCAAATCCTTCTTGGCTGTTGCTGGTTATTCACAGGGGTTGTGTCTTTCTGCTATGCATCGGGTAGGGTCGGCAGGACTCCAGTATTCCAGGGAAGGGATGATGCAGGGAAGTGGGAAGCAGGAGTCCTGTACTGGTGCTGGCCCCAGGCAATCCTGAGGCAGCATCATCCTTGGCCTCACATGTTGCCTAACACTGTAATTCAAGTTGTTCCTAAGGGTCTTTCTATCGCACCTGCTGGATAATAATGAGAAGGTAATTGCTCTGCGAAAAATTAGTATCTTGTCCTTGGAAGTGACTGTTACTCAAGAAAGCAAAGCTGAAATCTTGGAGGTGGAATTTTTTTCGTGGAGTTTCTTTTTTTGTGAATGGTCTTCTCTGTTTACCTGCAGAAAACTTTCAGTTCTGTTCTAAACTTTAAAAAAAGAAGAAAATAATCAAACTTCCACATGTGCCTAAATGTACTTGATTTCTTTGCTCTTGCTACTGTGCCCTTGACACGAGGCCCTGGTGTTTTATTTCCAACCTGCCTCAGTTTCCCCACGGAGATGCTGAAGCAGCTGGAAACTTTTAACAAAGTGAGCAAGTTTGAGCTGGCTTCCCGCCAAGTCTCCAAACGCTCAGTGAAAGCCCCTCTCCTCCCTCCCTCCCTCTTTGGGCAAAGAGAGGAAAGGAAAAAAAAATTATAGAAACTGAGAGCAATCCAGATCAACCGGATTATATAAAAAATATATTTACAATTATATATATACAATTTGAATATATTATACACAATAGGGAGCTCCCAAGGGGGAAAACAGAAAAGGGAGGGGGAAACAGGGATAAAAGAACTAAAAACAAATATCTTCTAAATATACACCTTCAATAGAGAGCTAGCAAATAAATACAAAAACGAATTAAATACTTCCCTGAACAGGACAGTAGAACTAACTCCCCACACCTCCCAAATGGAACGGAGATAACGGCAGGTCGGAGCAGGCAAGCTTTGGCCTATACAAGCAAAACTGTCTGCAAGAGGGACCTGTCGTCTTCAGCCACCGGAAGAGCGAAGAGAGTGAAGGTCTCCTATCTGCGCCTTTTATATGCTGTGTTACGGAAAGGAATGATATGGAATACTTCCTTAGATTTCTGACCCCGTTGCTAAGGAAGGCCTAAAAAATCCAAGAAACCAACCCACTACACAAAGGTAAAGTCTTTGGGAAAAATACATAATCTGGAATCAATCCTAAGTATCTGACTGTGCCTAGCTCTTCTCTCACCTGGAGATCACACCTGCCCAAGAAGTTAAAACCCACTAGTGTCCCCCAAGGGTGATGGTTAATTATTTGTACACTGCACATTTCAACACAAATTCTAACTGGAATTTTCTCCAGCGAAGTAATTTCTTTTCTGAAAATTCTGGGCTTATGTCTTGATCTTTTAGCTGCTTCCCTTGCACAATGGGAGTCCCCAAGTTAGATCTAGTCCTAGTTAACTCAGATACAGCTTTGAAATATAAAGGAAAGGGGGCAAAAAATGCAGCAGGATTTTGATGAGTTTGTGAAGGCCTTCAAAACTCTTCAACACTCAGGGTGTTTTGAATTTTCAATTTTAATACGTCAATGTTTTGGAGTTTTTTGATTATTTCTAGGGGTTTCTTTTGCCTTACAACAGCTGTTAAGACACAAGCAAGGGATAAATGAAAAGCTCGGGAACGACACAGCGCATCCTTAAAAACTTTTATTAGTGTGGCACGGTGCAGACTGGAAGCAGAGTCACGAGTCTTAAATATCCCCAACTTCAGTCTCCGGGCTGTCTCTGCCTCCTGGGCCACACCCCAGAGCCGAGTTTTGGTGTTGGTAGGAGACCTTCCTCCGGCAGCCGATGGGAGGAGCTGTAACACGTGTAAGGATGTGCAAAAGGATATTCTGCAGAGGAAGAAGGCAGAGGGAAAGCCACGGAGACACTTGTCATGACAGCCCTGGCTGCAGCAGACCCGTGAGACGCGCCTGCCTGTGCCTGTTCTCTCGCAGGGCAGGAAAATGGGACTGTTCCCTGCAGCGTTAACTTCGGCCCTATTTCTGCATTCCCTGCTGGAGTGCGAGGAACAGACTAGAAACAGTGCAAAACAAGATTTAAAAAAAAAAAAAAAAGTCTGCCTGTGGACCTGAACTTTGATTTCGGCCAAGACTCATTGCCCCTTCTCAATTTCCCTTTCTGTGATGGTAGCAGCGTCACTTTTACACTAAGACTTGTGTTTGTTCAGTCCAGGAGACTCCTGAAATTATAACAGTACAGATACAATTGGGGGAATTGGGGGGGGGAATAAAAAATTCTGTCCTAGTGTATTTAACTACAGTTAAGGCAGCATCCCAAATACCTGCTTTATTACCAGATGTGCTGGAAGAAGCAGCTAATCCCCAGTTTCTCAGCTTTTATCCAACCACAGATGACCTGTGGTTTTCCTACCAGGATCCGGCCTGAGCAAAGCCTGCCAGCCCCAGCTGAGGATAACTAAAGCTCACTATATTCCAGAACACTTAAGGCATTCACCACAATGTTAAAAATGCTAGCACATACAAACTCTTCAGAGAGTTACAGGCACTATGTGGAGGTTATGTGCAAAAGTCTGCAGAAATTTTTTTTTTTGGCATTGCTCTTCATTGATGGAATATATTTCTTGTAAATAGAAGCATTCTTTCCTTCTGAACACTAAAGGAAATTAAAAAATAGTCAGACTATAATGAACTGACTGGGTAAGGGAAAGAAACAAACCACCCAAGCCTACTACTGGGGAAAAAGGAAAGATGAAAATGAAGTCCAGCAAGTATCGCTGTACAAAAACCACCCAGAATAACCATGCGTTTTCAGCATCAGCTTTTGTTCTTCAGGAGTAACTATCCACCCACAGAAAGAAGACATTTTACATGATGTGCCAGGATCCTGGGGGGAAGAAAGCCAAAGAAAAGTTAGAGTGCTCATCTTCTGTGACCTGGAAATAAACCTCACAACATAAATCTAGGCTTAATAACATGCACATGAGTTGTCTTTGTAGTAGCCCAGAGAAGAAGAAATCTCACCTGATAATGTTTTAATGTTTAGCTTGTTTTCTGCCTCTCAGATTTGCTGCTGGAGGACTGTCCCTTT
Organism: Pipra filicauda; assembly: GCF_003945595.2. Lineage (NCBI taxonomy): Eukaryota > Metazoa > Chordata > Aves > Passeriformes > Pipridae > Pipra > Pipra filicauda. The sequence goes on along the minus strand of NW_024104796.1, from coordinate 100,627 downwards.
GCCTAAAGAGAGGATGAGACAGTGAGAAACTGTGAACTAAGCTAAAGATCTGAAATCAAACAGTGACAGACACTCATCAGAATCACAGTCCAGATATAAATATGATCTCTGAAATACAGAAAATTTAGTCACAGCTCAGAACACCCTCCTGAAGAAGAGTTAGAGACATCCTCCAATTTTACAACCAGAATTCTAAGTCAGTCAGTTCTGTTGTTACACAAAAGACATCTGTGGCGATTTCACAATAACAATCAGAAATCTCATCACTTGGCATGCGAAACTTAAGATTTCCGGACCAAATCTAACCATCTGGTTCAGGCATCTATCTGCATATCCTTGTGAGAGAACAACGTGATGGGAGAAGTTTCACCCTTACCTGAATCCTTTTTCTGTACTTTGGGATGACAGAAGCCAAGCTACCCTTTTAATCTTTTTTCTCCTTTTTCCCCCCTTTTTTTTCTTTGAATATAGAAACAGCTGCCTGCCCTTTCCCATCAGATTCACTCTGCATATTTATTTATGAATGTATGTAGGTCTTCATTAATTTAAAAAAATAAATTATGATAGTAACTTGAGTGTGGTTGCAGGAGTACTTTCTAATCACTTTTGGAATGCTGTTGCTCAAAACTGTCAAGGAAGAGAAGTGATGAGGATCCCACCTGAGGCAGCTACAGGCATGTGAAGTGGGACTCTTAGATCAGCAAATTGGGGAAAGAGAAGCCTGTGGACCATGCACTGCAGAAGACCACATTCTCTGAAAGATATATATTTTTTTGCCTGTTTACTGCCAAATTCCCTTGAAACAGACAGGAGCCTTTCTCCTATAAGCATGTTTACAAAAACTATTCCATTTTGACCTATTGATGTAATATCCTCCTCAGAATAACAGCCATGTGATATGAATCTAAAATCCAGCTGCCCATCTTGTATGTTTACACTGCCTGGTAACCATGACTGTCCACACTATAGTATGTGTGTTTATACCGTTTTAGGGTCTCTGGGTTTTCCTTTGTCCTTTGAGGTTGGTTTAGTCGTCGTGGTTTCCTTTCCGCTTTTGTCCTACACTCCAAAAAAAAAAAGTAATTACAGTTACAAAGAGAATAGAGCATAAAAGCACAGCTAATCATAACCAACACCTAAAAATGGACAAACTCCTAATTCTTGGTGCCTTGCAGTGCAAGCTTAAGGAAGCTGCTGCAGAATTTCACCTGGGAACTGGTTACGTTTCCATAGCTCCATCTGACCATGGGATTTAATTTTTGGATAGCTACTATACTGGTTTGTTCAAAGATCTGTTGAATTCAAGCTTTGGTAATTCTTACTCCTCACAGGAGAAGCAGGAGGTTGTAGCAAGAAATCATAGGAGTTGTAGTTTTCCGGGCTCTGACGCATGCTCAAACAATACTTGATTGTCATTGGTTGGAAGATCATATGACACGTTTAAGCGCTGTATTTAAACCTGAGTGTTTTGAAATAAACCTCAATTCTGCCCTGGCACTTGGTTGTATCACCGTCGGGGTTCGTGCCTTAACAACACCTCAGATGGCTGCCCGCATCGAGACTTCACCAGACACCAGGAACCAGGAGCATTAAGCTCTGGGGTGCCTGCCGGAGGTGTCCATTTCACCAGAAGAAAAGGAAGAAAAGGAAGAATTTAGCCTGCTAGTTTACCTCTGCAAAAAAGGGACAAAAAAGGAAGAAAAAGGACCAGAAGAAAGGACAACAGAGCTTCAGTACACAGAGGTAACAAAAAACTGGCAAAATGGGAGGGATGTTATCCCATAAGGGGAGGTTTTCCTCAAAAATTAAAAAGACAGCTTGTCCTAGTTAGAACCGCTGGGACTGATTCATCACTGGATGGGTGTAGCCCAAAACTGTGTATTCTATAGCCTTCCATGCCATTTTCCAGAAACTGCTGTCAGTAGAGGCCTGCGAGGTGGGGGGAGATGTTCCTGAGCACCCTCATACCCTTTTATGGACTGAGCATCCTCATACCCTTTTATGGAATTCCCCGCTCTGAGGGAAGGACTAAACATCCTTTTATGGAACTCCCCGCTCTGAGGGGAGCACTGAACATTCCTGCCTGAACTGGAGAGTATATAAACCTGGAGTTTTGGAACCTTTTTACCACTCGTGGGATCCAGAGGAAGACTGCAGCTCACCGCTCTCAACCAGACTGAGACCACCACCCTCAACTGGACTGCAATCACCACTTTTGACCAGACTGCAACAGCTCTCCCACCAGCAGGTTTTTTCCCCTCTCCCTTTACTTTGGACTTGGTGGGGGGGGCCCAAGGAACACCACTTTGTTCATGCCCCAGGGTGCTGGGTTATACATTTGGGTTTTGTGGGTTAAAACCAATTGCTTGTCTGTATAATTGTACTTATTGTATTATTTTATTAAAGTGTTATTCTGACTTATAATCTCTCTTTTGAGTTGAGTTCATTTCCCCTGCTGGTTAACTTTTAAACCAGCACACAGTTGAAGCTATCATCCATTTTTAAAAAGAACAGAATAGAAATACAGAAAAAAATAGACTTTGGGACCTATTGTATTGGATTTCCATAAATAAACCAGCTCTACCTTTAACTGGTATTCACCAAGTGTTATCTTGGAGAAAAACAGGAAGCAAGTTAATTGAAAAAACAAGTGAATGTGATATAGAAGCTATCAAGAACTTAGCAGCATGGAACGAGGTTATGACTGCCTTGAACTTACATTACAAAGAAGCAAAAACAGCTGGGACAGCGGACCTTTATGCCCCCAGCCCTGCTCTAGCCGCGGTGCTCCCCCCAGCTGCGTGGTGCAAGGACAATAGAGTAGGGAGTATGCATGTTGGCGGAGAAAGATGTGGGGAAGGGGGAGCCCTTGAGGGGGACAGTGCAGTGGCAGCGTGTAGTCTGGAAGCGCATGGCACTGGGTTCACCCTGGAACCATGTGCTCCTTTCTGCCCCCTCTCCCCAGCCGCCGCCATTGGTGCATGTTCAGGGTCGCAGGCGGCGCTTGCTGAGGGCAGTCTCCCCCCCCCCCCATGCACGGCCTTATGGCCTCCCGCCATGCCAAGCCCGGTCCATGCAGCGGGGGTTCTGTTGCCAACCGGGGCTGCCATGGGACCCCGTGCCTCTCGGCGCAGGGCTGCCGGGGTGGCAGCGCTGTGGCCGGCGGCCGGATCTGTGGCAGAGCCGCTCGTGGCTGTGCCGCCCCCCCGGGCTGGGGGGGGAACGGCACGGGGTCGGCGACTGGGACTTTGCCTGTGGTGCCCGCCACCCAGGCGGTGGCGTGGCCGGCAGGTAGTTTCGTTGAGAGGCCATCCGCAGCCACGCCGCCCGCCCCGGTTATGGCTGCCCCTGCACCGCAGGCACCCGGAGCTGCTGGCTTTGCAGTGGTGCTGGGACAGCCTGGAGCTGGGGTGGTGGCGGCATGGGGGGCTGCCAGGTTCATGCCGCCTTGCAGCTTACAGCGGCTCCCCCCTCACTGAGCACCGGGCCGGGCAGAGCGGTGGCGGGGGAAGCTGGAATGGTGGCCGGGTTCCTCGCGGGCGGTCCTGGACTGGGTGGTGTAGCGGCGGCTGCGCCACAGTGGAGCAGAGCGCTGGCAGGGGTACAGACCGCCAGCGCCGGTGCTGTGGGGGCTGCAGCCGTGGAGCAACAGGCAGGCTGCTATTGCAGTGGTCAAGAAGATCTACTAGCTCCTTTTAGCTATGTGGTGGCCATAAGACCACCACAGAGCAAATATGGGGACGCAGCTGGGCGGGCGGGCCCTGGGGGTAGAGCACCAGCAGCAGCAGGGGCTGCAACGGGGGAGCAACGGACGGACTGCTGTTGCGGGGGTCAGGGGGGTCCACTAACTCCCTCTGGCTGCACAGCGGCCATGAGACCGCTGCAGAACAACCATGCAGAAACATGGACACAGCAAGTTTACTCCAGCCGTGAGGCGGAAGTGAAAGTGCCTCTTCCGTCACCACGGGTTCAACCAACAGACAGCAAATGCACAATGGTTAAAACACCACCGTGGCGCTCCTACCAGGAAACCAACCCACAGCCCTCGCCAGCCTCAGAACAGCTTCTACGCCAAAGACGGCCTGATGGAGGAGGAAGAAGAGAATTTAACGCCTGAGAAATCTCAGCTGAGCTGTGACAAACTGAACTCAGCGAGACGAGAGAACCAGAAAAAAGACAAGCAGTTTTGGATTCTGCAAAAGCAGAAGAACAGCAAACGTGGCTACGGCTACTATTTCAGCTCGAGGAAGAGAATACAGACTGGGAAAGCACACAGAACATATGCCTGCCCAAGCCGAGACCATCAGCGAAGTCAAAGCTACCGACGTTAAAATGGACAGTATATGTATTGACTACGTTACTAACGATAGCAGCTGTTGGTTTTATGCTGCGAGAATTTCAGCTGGAATAACACAATCTACATACTGACATGACCAACAATCTAAAGGTAACATTGTAAAACACAGCAGACATACAGCTATCAGCTACCATGTTTAATTTCCTAAGTCATAAAAGCACAACTTTAGTAATTGACAGATTATCTGCTATTATAAAAAGTTCTTTTGTGTTACAGGGGGAAGAATAGTAATAATGGGAGGGGCCCCAGATCGAGTATTTACTTCTCAGTATTTTAAAATACTGTTAGACAATATGCCATACACAACATGGAAAGCCAAACCTAAACAAGTAGCAAAGAAACAACCCGTTATAATTTCAACTGCAGAAACACATAACCCTTTACACAGTCATTGCAAGAGCCTTGATAAAGCAAAACAAACAAATCCCTCATACAACACAAGCCCAAAGACACCCCACAAGACTACAACATACAGCAATACACACCTCCAAATCCATTCAAAACACAAACATACATAAATTTGCCTATACTCAAATTAAACAATTAGAATGGGAGGCAAAGCCAGAAATATCAAACATTTTTAATAGCAAAACAGATGTAACCTCACAATGGCCCTTAAAAAAAATCCCAGCCTATTTAACAAATTTTCTTAAACTAGCATCCCCAAAGCAAAACAGAGACATTATAACCAGCAATAACCCAGACATTAACTCTGTTTCCATTGGACCCACTGAAATCACTCATTCTGTAGAACAGAGACTGCCTCAGTCAAAGAGGAAGTCAATTAACAGCAGATTTTTCCCAAAGGCAGCTTTATTGCAGCAAAACCCACAACTGACCCAAGAAACAAATAGCCCTAAATCCGTGATACAGTGGCCTTAAAACAGAGGTAATGCATTTCATCATCAATCATGGCTGGGCTTCGCGAACGAAGATTTGGGAAAGGTCTCTACCCATGTTTGTCACAAGTGCACTGGTGGCTAAAAAGGCCAATACGAGACAGGTACGTCCGATTGCAAAAGGCACAGCAGAAAGACTCCTTAGGTGGTAAATTCTGCAAGAAACGATTCTTTCTGCGTTGCCTTTTCTCCTCAAGGGTGATCCTGCGTGCTTTCTCAAAGGCATCAGCAGCATTATAGATGGTGTGTCTCCGGACCTCCCAGTTGGAGGCCAGAATAGACCAGTTATGATGATCAATATGGCCAAGGCTGAGATGTTGTTTCAGGGAGTCCTTGTATCTCCTCTTCGGGGCTCCTCTCTTGCGGCAGCCGGTGGCAAGTTCACCATAAAGCAAGATCTTAGGGAGGCGGTGGTCCTTCATCCTTGAGACGTGCCCTGCCCAGCACAGTTGTGTTCTCAGCAACATGGCCTCAATACTTGTGACTGCTGCTTGTTCTAGAACAGACATGTTGGTCACATAATCTGACCAGTGGATGTTTAGGATTGTATGGAGGCAGCGTTGATGGAAGCGTTCTAGAAGACACAGGTGGTGGCGGCAGATGACCCATGATTCAGATCCATATAAGAGAGTAGACAGCACAATGGCTCTGTAAACACTGATCTTTGTACTTTTCTTCAAGTGTTTATTTCGCCAAACTCTTTTATGAAGCTTTCCAAAAGCACTATATGCCTCCGCTAACCTGTTGTCGATCTCTCCGTCAATCTTACCATCTGAGGAGATGAGGCTACCAGAGTAATTAAACTGCTGGACTGATTTGAGCTCTGATTGGCCAATGGTGATATGGGGATGATGGAAGACTTCCTGAGGTGCAGGTTGATAGAGAACTTCTGTCTTCTTTAAGCTGACTTCGAGCCCAAAGAGCTCAGCAGCATCTGCAAAGCAGGATGTTAAACGTTGCAGAGCTGCTTCTGTGTGGGCGACAAGGGTGGTGTCATCAGCATAAAGCAGCTCCTGGACAAGATGGTTTAAGGTCTTGGTGTGGGCCTTCATTCGCCTTAGGTTGAAAAGGCTTCCATCAGTACGGTATCGAATGTAAATACCATCCTGATCATCGAGGTCTGCCGTGGCCCTTTGGAGCATCATGTTGAAAAAGACTGTGAATAGGGTTGGTGAGAGAACGCAGCCTTGTTTCATACCATTGGTTATAAGAAAGGGCTCAGAAAGTGTGTTGCCATATCTGACTTGGCCGTGCTGATCCTCATGGAGTGAGATGATCATTTTAAGGAATTTGGGAGGACAACCTAAGCGTTCCAAAATCTGCCATAGACCTTTTCTGCTCACAGTATCGAAAGCCTTGGTGAGGTCAACAAAGGTTCCATAGAGACCTTTTTCTGTTCCCTGCACTTCTCTTGCAGTTGTCTGAGAACAAATACCATGTCTGTGGTGCTCCTGTTGGCTGTCCTAGTTAGGACAACTGAGACCAGTTCATCAGGGTATGGGTGTAACCCAAAACTGTGTATTCTATAGCCTTCCATGCCATTTCCCAGAAACTGTTATCAATGAACCATTTACACCATCTGCCCATAGAGCCTGACTCCTCAGGCTATAAACTAGGTGTTAAGAGGCCTGTGAGATAGGAGGATGCTCCTGTCCTCACACCCTTTGTGGAACTCCCCGCCCTGAGGGAAGTGCTGAGCATTCCTGCCTGAACTGCAGGATATATAATCTTGGAGTCTTGGAACATTTTTAACCACTCTGTGGGATCCAGAGAAGGACTGCGGCTCATCGCTCTCAAACAAACTTGGATCACCACCCTATACTGGACTCCAATCACCACTTTGACCAGACTGCAACAGCTCTCCCCCCAGCATCTCACTGCAATCACCACTTTTGACTAGACTGCAACAGCTCTCCCACCAGCAGGTTCTTCCCCTCTCCCTTTACTTTGGACTCAAGCGGGGCCCAAGGAACACCACGTTGTTCATGCCCCAGGGTACTGGGTTATACATTTGGGTTTTGTGGGTTAAGACCAATTGTTTGTTTGTATGATTGTACTTTCTGTATTATTTTAGTAAATTGTTATTCTGACTTATAATCTCTCCTTTGAGTTGAGTTCACTTCCCCTGCTGGTTAACTCTTAAACCAGCACATGGCCCTGAAACCACACTGACTTTCAGGTAGGATTCCTTCTGCAATGGAGGGTATTAGTGTGTTCAAGAGTATACTTGCCAGGATTTTGCCAGCAATGGAGAGCAGAGTAATACCACGGTAATTTGAGCAGTCTGATTTAGTACCTTTCTTCTTATATAGGGTGATGATGACTGCATCTCGAAGGTCCGATGGTAGTTTGCCTAGTTCCCAACAGCGTAGTAAGAACTCGTGAAATTTAGCATGGAGTGCAAGGCCCCCATGTTTCGAGACTTCAGGTGGAATTCCATCAACCCCAGCTGCCTTGCCAATTTTCATTTTGTTTCTCACTGTGGCTGACTGGAGATCATTAACTTGGACTCTCCTCCTTGGGATGCTGCCTCTTTTAGGTTTGAATTTGAGATTGAAGTTAAGTTTACAGCACACCAGTCGATGGTGTGTTTGGCATTCTGCACTGGGCATCACCCGGGTATGGTGGACATCGCGGACATCTCTCTATCGCACCAAGATATAATCAATGAGGTGCCAGTGTTTGGATCTGGGGTGCATCCAGGTTGTCTTCAGACTATTTTTCTGCTGAAAGATAATGTTAGTAATGCTGAGCTGTTGCTCCGCACAGAATTCTATCAGAAGTCGACCATTATCGTTGCAGCTTCCAACACCATGCTTGCCTAATATTCCTTTCCAGGCTTCAAAATTCTTTCCTACTCTGGCATTGAAATCACCAAGAATAATGATCTTATCATCTGCAGACACCTTTTGGGTAAGGCGGCGCAGGTCAGTGTAAAATTTATCTTTTTCAGCAGGGTCAGCTTGGAGAGTTGTGGCATATATGCTAAAGAGGACAACGTGTTGCTTGTTGTGGAGTGGAAGGCGTAGGGAGATAATGTGGTCAGAGTGACCTGTTGGCAGATTTTTGAGTTTAGGAACAATAGAGTTTTTAATCATGAAGCCGACTCCTGAGAGATGTTTTCGGTTCTGGGCTTACCTGACCAAAAGAACGTGGAACCAGCACCATGTTCTCTGAGGCTGCCTTCCTTGTGAGGCAAACTTCACTGAGAGCAGCAATGTCGATGTTGAGACGTGACAGTTCATGGGCAATCAGGGCAGAACGACGCTCAGGACGTCCGCTATCCACAGAATCGAGCATGGTTCTGATGTTCCAGCATCCTTGAGTTAATTTGGCTGCACCTTTGGAGGCAGGTGTACGCCTCTGTCTTTTGATCTTTGTGTGACTGTAGAAGATGTCGATACAGGGCTTTGCAAAAGTGGGCAAAGCCTTCAAGCCTGCGCAATGGATTTTTTAGGTGAGACATAGTATGCACGGAACTGAACCCACCCTTTAATCCTAAGGTTCATCTGCCAGGGCCGAGCGAGCTCGGACGGTGGCAGCGAGGTCCTCAGGACGTAGGTTTAATTAGAGTGACCTTTTCTCGGATGGCCTTACAGGGCTGAACGAGCTCCATCTGCCCGGGTTTGCGGATGTCCTTCTCTTCTGTGTGTTCTGGGCTCCCCCTCTCATCTCCCACGATGGCACAGTCCGCACCGGCGAAGCTCCCCCTCTCTCGCTCCTTTCCCCACCTGGGACTTGGTGCTGGGCCCGAGCGCCCGGGGCCAGGCCACGCCGAGCGCACGCGCCCAGGGCCGAGCTGGGCAGGCCGTGCCGAGCGCATGTGGCTCCAGGGCATTTACATACACTACTAAAACCCCATATAAACACAGCCTTGCTATATACAAAAACCCTTTCACTAATCTATCAATATCTCAAACCTAGAGAAAGATGGGTTTTCATGCTTTTTGCCCCTACCTCAGAGTTGGAAAAGAATGAAGTTTTTGAAAACCGAGATTTTACAACTTACTTTTTAGGTAAAGAAAAGGGTAAAAAACACTTCTTGCATAACTGCCTTTGCAAAAAAGGAAATAATGTGTTGCCCCTCAAACATAATAACAGTAGTTTACTGCTTAACAACTGGGCAGAATTAGATTTTGTCATTTTCTACCACTATTCCTGTTCCTATAAAAACTTTCCTACTAACTCCTTGGCTAACCAAACAAGTGACTTGCCTTTGGGTGAGGAAAATGACAAACAAGCCCCTCTCATCTCTCACTCAAAATCTCCTTTCTTACATAATATGGAAAAAGAAAGCAAAACACAGCGAACTAAAACTTTACTAACTATTCACTCATACCACTGCATTTTACATTGTCAAGAAGATATAAATTTTACTTGTAACATTTGTCGTTTTTTGTTTTCAAATCAGTTTTCTTAAAAGTAGTGTAAATTGTTTTCTTAACAATAGAAATAGAGGGTAGAAAATAGTTTAAAAACATTTACATATGGAATGAAATTTAACATCTCACCATTTTAAAGCCCAATATATTCATTAATTCATAATTTTTAAATATAAAAGTGGCTGATACAAAACTTTTATTAGGTTTAGCAGTTTCGTATTCTTCTACCTATGCTAAAGAATGCAAGATAAATCTTTTATCAATCAGCAAACAAAACTGCTCCATATATTATAAAAACTGGAGCAATATAAGCAATTTACTAAGGAGCTAAATTTGAACTAAATAACTTTACACACAGATTGTTTCAGCATAGATTGCATGCTGGTTACCAATCAATTGCTGAACTCAAGATAAAGAAAAGGATTTGAAACCTTCTGTTTCATAGTACAAAAAGACAGAAAAATTCTCCTTGTTGCCTAAAAGCCTTCGTAATTATCTTTCACTATGTAAATTAGTGTCATTTTAACCAAGAACATTTATCTCCACAAAACCAGAACACTACAGCTTTAAAAATTTTTTCCCTATTTTTTCATTAAATTCCCAGTAGCTTTAAAAATAAGTTATTAGAAAGTTATTAAATTCTCAAATACATCCACATACATGCAATTATCATAACAATGTTATTCAAATAATAAGTATAGAATCTTAAACATCCCCATATTTGTTACATTCAAACATTCTCAAAACATTTTGCTATCACAAAACAACGTACGTAATGTCAACAAGAGTGCAAAATAGCTGCTTGGAAATCACAACCACCTGAAAGACTGAATTAAACCTGGTTACAGTTGCTCTAACTGATATTATTAAGAAATGGTGACTGTAAAACGTTCCAGAAAAAATTTAACAGGACCAACAATGAAATCTCCAATACAAAGAAAACTACACAACAAAAGGTCATCTTTAAAGCCTTCAGCCAAAAAGCAAAAGACACTATGACATAGAGTGACTCACCACTATTGTTTCAAAAACTACAGATTCACCTGATCCTCACATCTCTTCCTGCCCACTTTTCATCTGAAATAGACTGAACTGTTATTAACATGTTTGCCAAGATTGTTTTAAGGATAAAGAACAACTACAAGAAATGAACAAGACACTGAGACCACCTGCATCTGGACAAACAAGGAAGGACAACTGAACAATAAGGTACAAACCTTGGACCAGGTTCTATACAAGTGTTACAACTTCCTCATGTACTTAGCACATTTAAATTGTTTTGTAATTAAGCTAGGAATGTTATAACTGATTCATGCTATGCTACAGAGTTACTTTCACATCTCAAAGCCTCCTTTCTTCGAGATTTCACTAACCCTTATTTACCTGGTCAAAATACACACCACATAATTCCTTGTTAATCACACAAAATCTAACTCTTGCATAAGACACATCCATTCACACACATTCCAAACAGAATAATGCAACAACACACAAAAAATGCTTCAAAGGCAAAAAAGAAGGGGGTTGGTATACAACCCCCAGGAACACTTAAAGAAAACATCATATGTTCTAAATTTCTTAAACTGTGATGATACAAACCATAGCAGGTATGAATACCAACATAAAACTAAAATACTTTCATCTTCCAAAGCACCAGTTATGATTAAAAATCTAATATCTTGGCAATGGTCAGGACCAGCAAATCTCGTAACTTGACGGAGGATATATGCCTATGTATCCAAGGGTACCAAATTACAATGGATCCCTTCTAAATGTGTCAGGCCTTATATTAGCCCTCCCCCACAACAGAAACAATCACCAGAAAAAATGAGTAAAGAAAATGGATTTGAAAAAACATAACCAACAATAGCAAAAAGAACACACGACACATTGAGAAACAAGCTATAAAACCACAAAAAAGGGGGGGAAGGAGACATGGGTCTAGTCCCTATATGTGTAAATCTACATTAACACTTCTTCAAAACAGGAACAATCACAAAAAAGTAATAAATGATACAACAGAACCAAAAGAAACACACAAACAGTAACCAACACAAAACTAAAACTCCATGATTCAAACACATTAAAGGGTTTAACAATGCATGTGTGAGGAGAGAATGAAACGGTGGCCACCGGAGTATGAATGAGAAGGTTGAGTGGAGATGTATGTGTGAGAGAATAAAAATACACTTTATGGCAAAACATCTTAAACACTACCTCAAACACAACATTTACAACCCAATACATTTCCCTTTCAAATAAAGATGATGTCATTACACAAAATCACCCTCAGATAAAAGGTTCTACCCATCTACAAACCCTGGGTAATTTAAGGTTGCTTGAATATTGCACAAACCAATAAAGTTGTAAACAATTCAATAAAGGCCTTGTGACGATAGGCCCTGGTTTTTATAAACAGTTAAGGTAAGATTGGTTACATTAAGAATGCTTAAAAAATGTATTGTTTTACAACTTGTTAATTATTTAGGGAAGGGGGAGATGTAGCAAGGAATCATAGGAGTTGTAGTTTTCCAGGCTCTGACGCATGTTCAAACAATACTTGATTGTCATTGGTTGGAAGATCATGTGACATATTTAAGCGCTGTATTTAAACCTGAGTGTTTTGAAATAAACCTCAATTCTGCCCTGGCACTTGGTTGTGTCACTGGCAGGGTTCGTGCCTTATTCGCCACCTCAGAAGGTACTGCAGCAGGAAGCAGGGAGGGATGAGCTGGGAGAGGCCAGCAGAAGACGACAGACAAGGGCAGCTGCTTTGCTCAGCAGAGTACAAAAACTATTATGAATAAAAAAAATCCAAACCATTCCTTCTGCCTGCAGGTGAGGGACCAGGGCATGGGCTAGAACACATTACAGACATGCTGGGAGAAGTCTGAATTCTGTTTGTTAGTTGTGTTTAAGAGGATTATATGTCAAATAAATGCTCTATTTCTCATTGCAAGACTTCTCTAGTCCATACCTTCTGCATTTTTCTGGACAGCTCTACTGTTTTCCCTAACACACCTAAAACTCTCTCCTGTTTCCAGCATTTCTCTCTACAAAACCCTCTTGAACTGCTGCTCAGCTCCAGCCTACAACCATTGCTAGGTAGTGCATCCCATCACTGATGAAAGGTTTCTTTGCCTCTCTACAGTTGGTGGATACTCTAATCTGTACAAACCCTGTTATCCTTCTCTGTTCAACTTACCTCTCCAAGCCTGTCTTACCTCTCTAAAACACTCTAAATACCACAAACCTTCCTTCTAACAAATATTTAGTACACAGCAAAATGCATCAAATCTCCATTTCCAGTAGTAAGACAATCCCTGCATCTGCACAGGGCTCCTGTAAACCTAAAGTGAGCTACTGCAGTGAAAAGTGAGGAGTGAAAAACTGTTTAATTTTCAAGTTTTTAGCAGAAAATGTCCTACCTTTGAGTGCTGTGGTGTAGCAGGAGCATTTGCGCAAGTGTCAAAGTCACCTGATAAGGCATCAATAGCTGCATTGTCATCTCTAGGCTTCTGCAATAATTTTGAAGTCACACAACATGCAACACTTCCCACAGTCCAATTCATGATTCAGAAATTTATGTCTGCTTTAATTATCCCTTTCTTAAAGAAAAGCACACCTGAACTCTACACATATGTTAGAGAGATGTCTATTTTGAGGATTCCAAAAGGCATGATTTCTCTGAGTACTGGACCTGAACACTCACAGAGAAGTTGTACAGAAAAGCTATACTTATTGTGAAGAGTTACTCCTCACAAAAGTTTTACTGCCCACACTATTACCTACTGCATTAATGAGTATTTATGAGTATTTGCAGTGAATCACACCTTAAGCCTACAGTGACACTGCTTTGAAAAAAAATCAGAGCCCACAGCCTGACACAAACACAGAATAAATATCATGAATATATATATATATATATATATATATATATATATATAAAAATCCTCAATAAAACTCATCATAAATGTTACCTTTTGTCCTTTGTGGTTTATGTCCTCCTTTGCTGTTGGCTTTGCTGGTTTACCCTTGGGAAGAAGAAAGAGTACATCCTTTATTTTGAACAGGTCAGATTAGTTTAAGACAAGTATTTACACACAGCATTGGGTGTTCACAGATTATCAAGAAAGTTGCACCATTCTGAATTTATTTCTGTATTTCTCCTGCCATGTATTCACAGCCAATTCACACAGTGCTTTCACGGCTGTGTCACTTTAACCCTCCAGGACACTGATTGTTACTGGGTAGTTCAAAGTAATTATTTGTTCAGACTGCCCAATTAAAAAAAAAACAAGAACAAACCAACATTTTTTTGTTGTTGTTTTTTGACTTACATGCATGCAAGGCTAGAGCTATCCTAACTACAGGATATTTCCATGTTTAGCCCTAATACATAAATATAGTACAGGCACTTACTCACTTATTCATCTTGTAGTTCCAAAGAGGACAGAATGGCTCATAAACTCAAATTTCCAGTGTTGCAAATAAAAACTATTAAGGCTTTTCCTTACCTGATCACCTGACTCCAGAAGTTTTTGATAGTCAGGTGGGATGGTATCATCTCTTTCTCCAAGTTTTTCTCTGTGTTCAGATTTAACCTTTTCCTGAAAGCATTTAAATTTTTTAACAACTTTAATACTCACATTAGAAATAAGTGAGAGGGCTTCTTAAACTTGGGGCAGATGCCCTTTTTGACTTTAAAATTTTAAAACTACTGTTGAAGAAAGCATATGCGGATTTCACTATGAAGTGAAGGTGGTTTTGTTTTCCCTCAGTAATGTTCTTTACCTTAGGTATTGCAGATTACAACTTACTACTACTATTACACAGAAATTGATTTTCTTATTAACAGAAGGGTCTTTATAGAATTTTATGAAGAAAGACTGAATGAACACAAAATAAGCAGAAACAAACAAGTTTACAAATATTAGTGACTAAATGAACACATCTGTTGATGAACTCAGTATTTGTGGGTATAGAAGTCAAAGCCTGATGAAAAATTCAGCCAGAAAATTAATTTTAGAAACGGAGGCCCAAGAAGACACATGAAAAATGATGAGAATAATCACAATAAAAGGCATTGAAATAAAATAGTTTCAAACTCCTGTAACACTTCAACACTTGCCTCCAAGTGGCTGAAGTATGTTAACCAATTCAGTATTTTTCACAAAACCCACAAGTAATCCAGCTGACTGAAGAGTGTTTGGTATGCCTACATGTGGGAAACATAAGAGTATGGAGTTTTTTCTAATAGCCTTACTCTTACTTCTAAAATCCTATGCCATATACTCCTACAGGTATATGAGAAGTATTTTGGGGTTCTCTTGTTGATTTGGTTTATTCCCTCCCACACCTCGCCCCAAATTGATCAAGTTTCAGAATGTCTTTTGTTACCTTTACTTTATCCACAACTGGTTTGTTCTCATCAGGGTCAGGCTCCCTCTGTCCCAGGGAATCAGACAGGAGATCCAAGGCTTCATCCATCTCTTTTCCTCCCTAACAAAGTGTAAACACATTTGTGAGTGCAAATGTGCTGCAAAAATAATTTGATTCATCAAGCTAATTAAGTCCTGACTAATGAGCTGTCAACTTCAATGAACAAAGAGCTCTCCCTTTGTAATTGCAATGTTGTGCAGTAGCTGGGGAAAAAACCCACAGAATATTTAGACCTACAGAAAACATAATTTTAAGAAGGGCTTATGGGATTTATTTTAATGGCTTTTGTTATATGTAAGCCTAACCTCTGTAATGAGAACAGATCTATAAAATGATGGTTGTTTGGCAATTGCCATTCACTTTGCAAACATCAGTTTTTATTCAAAACCTGGTCAAGAAAAAAAAGACCATAAAACCAACTAAAACACAGTCAGGTGAAGCTTTATATTCCCCCTCCAAATCAGGCTGGAAACATTAGTGGAAGATCCCTCTGCATGGATCAAAATGGAGAAGGAATGAGAAACGTTACAACAAATGGTGGGAAGGGAGGTTCTCTTGGTATTCAAAGGGGGTCATGGCACTGCCTGTTCCTCCATTAACCTTGGACTTCTCCGTTTACAGGCTTGACTTGGCCACTGCGGTGATGACTATGTTGGGATTATTTTAAATGTTCTCATTACCTAGGTGGGGAAGGGGAAAGAAAGGGAAGGAGAAAGAGGAAAGAAGAAAGGGGAAAGAAGGAAGGGGAAAGAAGAAAGACAAAAAGGAAAAGGAAAAAGGAGAAGACAAAAAGGAAAAGGAAACAGAGGAAAAGGAAAAAAAAAGAAAAGGAAAAAGAGGAAAAGTTCAGCCAAAGGCTCAAGCCTAAAATTGAAACCACTTGCAAAGAGGTGACTGCCTGCATGGACCTGCAGAAAGGAAAGACACATCCCCCAATGTCCTCAGTGACCCTGAAGGACTTGGCATGGGTTGGGAGCTTCCAAAGGAGTCTGAAATGCAGCAGTGACTGGAACGTGGGGAGAATGGGCAGCCCAGTCCCCAGTCTGTTCAACATGGAGTGTCCAGAAAAATCACACTTTTTTTTTTTTTCTCCTCAGGGGAACATTCTCCTTCCCTGCAGCAGCCAGTTATCAGCAATAAATGACTGAACTTTGCAACAGCCCATAATAGTGGAACTGGCCAGGCCACGCTGCTGTGTCTTCTCATTTGTTTGGGGGTAAGGACCTACAGAAGGGGTTGCTTACTGAGGCAGAAGACAGAGGAGCTGCGGAGTGCACTGCCGAAACTGTAGCAGCAGAGATAACATCCGAGGAAACCACGGGCTTCCCACCCTCCTTGGTTTTCTGGAACAGTACACAGCGCCATCACAAACATAGGAGGAAAACATGCATTAAAGTCCACACATCTAAAACACAGTGCCTATGCAGTTTATTTCTAGGAGTTTATTTTTCTCAGCAGCTTTAGTTATTTCAGATTGAAAACCCCTCCACTCTGCAACTTTTCTGCATCTCACTTTGTTCAACCATCTCAACTACTGCGTTAAACCTTGGCACAGCTAAATCAGAGGTTTAACATGACTCCAGAAGAACTAAGAATTCACTTAGGCCATCCACATTCCCAAGTAACACTTCTAAAATTCTCAGCTGCAAAGTATTAGTTATACAAGCAATTGATAAAAAGATACGACAACTTGAGTATTTCTTTTTTCTACTCCTCTATTAGTTTGCTGCAAAAAGTATTTTAAATTTTTAGTTACTGGAATTTATGTAAGAAACTTTACATAAACTTTGAAGGAAATATGTAAAATGTCAAGATTATTCAAACAACTTGAAAATAAAACCAATTTTCAGAAATCAAATATACTCACCTTTTGTACAGCTGATGTAGGTAATGGTGCAGGTGGTGATGGAGAACAGGAAAATCCTTCTGTCAAACCCTCTAAAAGATCATTTTCACTCATAGGCTATCATTGAAAAGGAAAAACAAAAGAGGCTTTTAAGTCTCTTTATCTCTTAAAAAGTGAGGAGGTAGCCCAGTCCATTTTTAAACTGAATACTGGGTATCATTAGTGACATTTGCCAGTAATTCATGAATGAAACAGTTATTTGCATATTCACTTTTTTTACCTGTGGCTTTTCTTCCGGTTTTGGTAAGAGTTGTTTTTCATCTTTATCCTACAAAGAGAGATCCCTTGCATTAAACCAAGCAGTCCTTAAATAACTCTGCAATACAGGTACTCTGGAAGCACTCACTGAGCAACACAAACAGTATTACACAAGAAAGTGATCTAAGTCACCTCTGGTACCTACTGTTGTTACTCAAAGTGCCACTTAAAAAATCCGAGTCCTGTAGCTTAAGAACACCTGAATGCTGAGAAGTGATTCAGTGTGAGGGACTCTGAGTTCCCTATTTTGTGTTCCCATTTCCACGGAAATAAAACAATTAATAAATAAAATCTCAGCTGTGGCACATGTTGTGAAAGCCTTGGCAAGACCTAAACAACCCATTTATGTCAAATGTATGTGGTGATGTTCGCAAAAATATCACCTTGAAGAACTGCTTTGGGTTTTTTAACAGCTTTAACCAACCACAATTTATTAAGTTTTAAAATACCAAAAGCTACTGTGCATCAGAGTAATCTCAAACAGAATTATCCATCTGCATCTAAACCACCTGTATGCAACTAATGATAGATGTCAGATATTTGGGAACTATGAACTGGAATTTCTGAATACTATAAAACTGGCTGAAATGAACATCAACATTTCAAAATAAAATGGAGTCTCATTTCACCCACATATTCTGAGGAATGAAGGGAAAGTAAGACTAAGACAACACTTTAAATAAATTACTTTAGCTCCTGTTAATGGAGGAATTGTTTCTTCATCTTCACCCAGTTCTTTGTGTTGTTCTGTTTTGGTTTTCTCCTATGAAGGCAAAATAGAAATCATAGCAAGAAAAACAACTAATTACATCCCAAAAGAAATGCACATGAGCTGAGCAAGCTTCTAGCTTTCAGTCTACTGATTCAAGTTAAGTCTTTTTCTTTCAATCCAACTACAAATCTTATGAAAATTAAAAGAAAGCATTTTCTCTTGAGAAAGCCTTAATTTCTCTGCCTGTTTCTTCCTCTGTATATCATAAGCAGTTCTACCTATTTCACTGAAGGTGACATAAGTAAGTTAATAGACAGGTATGGACCAACAACAAAACACTGTTAACACCTCCTGAGTCCTAATTCTTGACTTTTTTGGAAATCAACTCAACAGCTACCTGGGCTGCATGCAAACGAAGGCTGAACAGAGAAATCAGTAGCCCACCTCAAAAAGGAGCAGCCTCCTCAAAGTTATGCTGGAAAATAACAGATAAGGAAAGGGAGTAAAGCCAGTTTTGGGAACTTTCACTTGACAGAATTGCAGAAGGGCTGCTTTTTCTGGTTTTTGACACCAGTCAATTCCATCTGGGCCATGGTTTAGCATGGCACTGGGGACATTCAGACTATGAACAGCATCCATAGACAGAATACATGTATTTCAGTGACTTTCTTATGACTCCCAATTTAAATAACAAGATCAAGGGCAAAGCCCAAAGTTTCATGCATCATCCATCCCTAATTTAAACTATTCATAATAAATTTGGTTCCTTTAGGACAAAGACCATACTGTGTGCTACCTCTGTGTGCATCTTAACTCCGCTTTGGTATAGCATAAGAAAATGCAGTTTTCAGAATCTGAGGGAACTACTTTAATGCCATAGTCATAATTAGTAAAATAGTGCAGTCACTGTGCTGAAATACTACTAGTACTTCCTAAGCAGAATTAAACTGGTTTCAACAGTAATTTTATTTTAAAAGTGAAAATATTATATCTATATTGCATGTAGCCTGAGGAAATACAGTAATTGAAGGCAATTACATCAACAGTCTATTTTTTGAGGTCTGATTTTTTTTTCCTCTACCTTAACTTTGTCCATAGCAGGATTTTTTTCACCTGGATCAGGCTTCTTCTTTCCCAGGCTGCTGGACAAGGCTTCCAGTGCTTCATCTGCTACGTGACCAACCTGTGTGGGTGTTGATACCGAAAAAACAATTCTTACTTTGGAGTTCGGCTGCAGCTAAAGAACACTGTTTTTGTTTTTTCCTGCAGTACATATTTGGTTCACAAACAGCATCCTCTTTAGAGCATTAAGAGGTAGAGGAGACAGCAAGAACTGTCAGTTTGTCTTCCTCTATGAAGAAGGTCACTGACCTTCCCCACACAGTTCATTTTTTTTGGAAACCACTCAGCCTTTGTGGAGGAAGAACTTGCGATGCTGAAATGAGCATCTTGACAATATGTTCTGCCATTCCATAAAGGAAGTACTGAAGATTTGTTTTAGCACTAGCTGAAGTAGCTCCACCACTTACTGCAGACAGGGCTGGTGGAGCTGAAGACTGCACAGTGCAAGCTGTGGCACGAGGGACTACTTTATTCTCAGTGATTTTCGCAGACACAGAATCTGAAGGCTTCTGAAACAGAAAAATTACACTGTAATTTACCGAATATGCTTAGAAAGACGAAATGTCTTTTTTTTTCCTAAACAGAGTACTGAACAAGGCAGAAGAGTCTAAATTTAAAGGTAGAAGCTGCTCGATTAAGAGCTGAGTGCCAATACTGCATGTTCCAACAAAGGCAACAGGGAAGGAAAAATATAAAGAGAAGAAAATATTTTTCTTGAAAGAACAGTAGCATTACCCAGTCTTAGCAAAACTATCAGTGTTACCATCTTCAGTGAACTAGAAAGACATACTTTGGATGTGCTACTGGGCTTTGAAGGTTTGGGTTGTGCTGCAGGCTGTGCAGGGAAGGCAAAGTCCTTTGAAAATTCATCAACAAGATCAGATTCACTCAGAGGCTGCAAAAAAACCCATATGGGATACAGGTGACTCACTGCCTGTTTTTAATTTATTTTTTCAAGAATTGTATTTCAACTACTCAGAAAGAAGGAAAACATTTGTAGCCTACACTGAAATAACCTTTCACACTTATATGCAACAAAACAGCATGAACTTCCCACTGTATAAAATGAAGAAAACCACATTTTAGAATAAGTCAGTTGCTTTGTCATCAAAAGTCAGTATAAGGTAGAGAACTGTAGAGATAACATAAAATATAATTCAGAGACCCAGATACATAATGTTCAACATTGTCTACAGGGCTACTTAAAAGTACCACCTCTTATAATAAATACAACCTCTAAGTACAACCACTTAGTTACGAAAAAAATGCTAATATTTATCTAGTATTTACTATAACAGCATCGTGCTGTTATAATACTTCAAGTACAAACTATATACAGGTAGTGGGAAGCAGCACCATCAACCCATTTTAATTTTTTTTCCCCAGCAGAAGTAGAGTTCCTTCAGGGGCAATGTCACCTCAGAGATCTGCTGACTGCTGACACTCAGCGGCTTTCACTGTGCATGTTTTAGTGAACAAAAAAAGGTTTTAGTTTCCTACAGTGTGTCTATTACTGTATCTATTGATATTATGTGATCTAGCACTATGCAATCTATATACATATACCTGATGCTCCTGGGATCCTCCAAACTACTGTTCACAGCTGAATGTTTAAATCTTTGCTAGCAGTGGTGACCATTCACTTGCTACGTGCAACTTAAATGGTTAGAGAAAGATTCACAATGGAAAAGAAGACATTTGTGAAAGAGAGTCTCCTATTTTCCCTCCCTCATTCCCTCCCTGAAAGTCTTTACAAAATGCCTCAACACATAAGACCTCACTTTTCATAATGTCTTAAATCCTCTCTCAGACACTAAAAAGAGGCATTGAGGTAAAACCAATTTTTTTTTCACAAAAGTTATTCCACTGCATGTGCTTAAGGGTATGCAGAGTGGAGCACCAGAGCAAGACAAGCCCGAGCTGAAATCCTGATGGAAGGACTTTGCGTTCACCAGAAATCATGGAACAACTGTACATGACTGAAAGTATTCAGATATTAGCATAGCTCTTTTTTCGGTTTTTCTGATTTTGGTTTCACAGATGTAAATTAGTGGTGATACCACAGGAATACTGGCGAATACATCTTGCTCAAAGCCACTTCATTTAAATTACAAGCAGTGAAGAGATGCTCAGAAAAATACTGCAGTACTCCTGTGATTCACTTACAGAACAGATATTCAATTGTATTTGTCTCTCTAATTGAGAGAAGCAGAAGAGCATGGGAATATTATTTTTCTACCAACCACTTAAATTCTTTTGGCATAAGACCTCATGATTCTGAGCTTGTCTTCTGGTTTTATACAGGACTTTGGACAAACTGTGAACCGACCTCCCGTCACTCATGCCACATTCTCTTCTGAAACTTTTCTTTTTTGTGTTTGCCGTCCTGTTTTGCTCCCTGTGGAACAGGAGGGCTTGTCTCCTGACAGCAGGGCCATAGCTGCTCACTTTTTATATCATGACATGCTTGGCAGGTGTTCCTCCTGTGCAGCTCTCACACATCACCTACTCAAGACTTGTCTTGTCTAAGACCTGAACACGCAAATTTTTAGAGACAAAAATCTTTTCACCACTGCCTTTGGCATTCCTACACACCTCAACCTTGTAGGAGGTTCTCACTGAGATTGGTCCTGACCTTCACGCTCATTCCAGAAGAATGGAGGTTTCCTGTACTTGTCCAATTTTTGGCAGCACTCCTCAACTTAAAAAACAGTATTTCCAAAGTGAAGCCCTCAGTTTCTTCAGTGCACAGTTCCTTTGCTTTCTTCCTGTCCCTTTTAAATTAATCTTTGCAACTTTCTCTTTCAATATTTTAATTCTCTCTTGCACTTTTCTAGGCCACGATGGATGCTCTTTGCAAAGTACAAGTTGGTCTTTGTGATTAGGAAAATGTTCACAGCAGCTTTTTTTCCTTCTTTCCAGTCATGTTTCTTTATATTGATCACTAATGAAAGGAAACTGTCAAGAAAACACAAGATTTTCCTGCTTCACTTCTCTTTGTCCTTTAACAGCTCCAACAGCCCTCTACAGAATACCTTGTGCTAACTCCCCATACAGCCTTTCTTTGTGCCAGCAGTAATTTCAGAAACTCTCTCACGTCTTAATAGTCTCTAGACTTTTTCCACACTACGAGCTCCTCGTTCACAGCCAATGCACTTCAATAAAAACAACTTCCACTTGACACTTCAGATCAGCAGGTTTTGTGGAAAGAAGCAAACACACAAGACTTACATAACGGCACAGAGAGAGATGAGGTGACAGAGAGGGAGAAAACAGGAATGAATATCCAGTCACACTCCTACAATATTGTCAGTTTTCTAACCTTTGGTTTTTCTTCAGGCTTCGGTAACATCGGTTTTCCATTCTTATCCTAAAAGTGAAATAAGCATTACTGACATTTTTCTATTGCTTTAAGTGCCATACTCAGTAATCACCAGCAAAATAATACAAAATAAATTCCACACACAAGATTAAACTAGTGACACAGTAACAGGAATTCCCCTAAACGGGGAATCTTTACATGGCCAGGTAAGTGGATAAAAGAAGCAAATATGATGTCAGCACAATACAAGAGACCAGTGTTCATTCTTTTTGGTGTCAACACGTATCAAGAATTAATTCCATAGTAAACCAGCAGATATTCATCCAGTAGTAAAACAAGCTTTGACTAAACCTTTGCACTTGAACAAAGAGGGAGTGAAACCCCAGGGCTGCAATTGGGTAGTCCTGAAATCTCTAAAATGGGGTGTAAAGCTGCACCTTTCAACACCCAATATTAACATTTAGCTCCAGCAAGGCCAGTTTATACAGCATCACAGAAACTTTCAACTCTGAACTTTATCAAAAACACGTCTCAGTTCTGTTGTTGATTTGCTTAACCTTGAACAAATACCCATCCCTTGAAGCAACAATCCATAAAAAATAGTGTACTTTTCCTACCATTTCACATTAGTGTTTCAAGGTTACATTACAGAGTGATCCCAAAGAGGACTGCTGTAAAGTGATTTACTGAAATTTAGTGTAAGAAACAAGAAACACCACTCTTGGAGAAGGAACGTGTCACCTGGGAAGATCAGATCTTTGCTCAGAATGCCTGAAAAACCAGTCATGCCCACAAAGGAAGGGGAGGAAATCAGAGGTACTGAAAACTTACCAGCTCTGGAGTTAACCTGTATTCTGGAGGTATCGTATCATCACGTTCTCCAACCTTTTCTTCTTTTTTCTCTTTAGCTTTTGCCTTAAAAAGAAATAACATAAAAAAAAACACATAGAAAAAATTAAAATAAAACCCCCACGTACACTCAACTTCACTATCAAGATTCTTCACCCTACTGTGTTCAGAAGAAGTAGCATCAGATGAAATTATTCCATATATCAAAATATTGAAATTCCTCAATTTATTCCTACCAAATGTCTGTGGTAAAATCATAATGGTTTAAACGTCATATGAGAATATGGCTGCATTATTTTAAATCCTAAGAAAACTTTAGACACTATTCAGAGCTCTAACTTTGTGGTAGGTACTTTTAGAATTTTTGTGTGTACAAAACCCTCAGGTTTTCTTGCATTTCATCACTCTGATTATGCTAGCCATAATTCTGTATCTTTTTCCATCACTGACAATGAAATTCAGCTTTTAATTCTCTGGACCTCCTTTGTGAAGCAATGCATCCACTGAGTTACCAGAAGGCCTAGACTGATTGAATCTGCAATGAAGCAGCTCTTCTTTTGTCAAAAGTGAGCCCAGCAACAGGAGATTTTTTTACTATTTCCCTGTCATTTGTTTGCTCTGAGCTACTGGTGAAGACAGGAGAAAATCTGCTATTAGTATGGTTATAGGCAGAGTCTGCAAAACTAAACTAAGAAGTGAGAGTTTAACATGCAAACACAGGATTACTGTCAAAAATCTTCTGAAGAAAAGCAAAACTCTTAAAAGACAGTGAAAGACAAGAGTCAGATGAGAAAGAAAATGGGGTTTTATGGAAAAAAGGAGTACATGCACTGAAAGTTAATTAAAAATCAAACAGTAAATACGTGCAAAATGGAAGATGGTTATAAATTGTACCCAGTGCAGGGGGGGGAAAAAATATAGAGCAATTATATTTACCGCAGGGGAAGGTGCACGTACGTATGCTTGTATAGCCAAATGATATGCTTATAATTTCCCAGGCCATCTGATTATGTTCTATTCTATCTGTATCCACTTGGGATTTCTTAATTTTTTAATTTTCTTAATCCCTTAAGACTCACACATTCCTTAGGCCTCTGATACAGGCCTTTCTTGTTATTTTAAACATTTGTACAGGATTGAACAAAGAGGACTCAGGATTCCACAGGAGAGTCTAAAAACTAGGGTAAAAAAGGAGTAAAATGTTACCTCTGACGCCTCTACAACAGGCATAGGATCTTCCTCTGGTTCAGGTTCAGGTCCTCCAAGAGTATCAAGGAGAGCTTCCACTGCATCTTCTTTAATTTCCTGTATTTAAGAAAATATGTGAACCATTTAATTATCTCTTTAAATTTACACAGGTTTTACCTTATGTATTTTTATGCTTTATGTGAAGCAAACAGCCAGCACCAGATTCATCATTCTGGTTTGGCTTTACCCAGTTTCCTTAACATCAGATTCTGTGACACAATTAGCACAGTCTAATCAAGATATGACTTCTCTTGAGAAGTAAAAAAAAAGGGGAAAGTATAAAACCCCACAGTGTCACAATTTCATGTAACACAACTGTCATGTGGTTTGACATGGCAAACCAAGAAGTGTAAGGTTGTACTTGCTCTATACAGCGGAAAAAATAAAGGTTTGTAAAATATGGGGAAATTACACTGTATCCAAGTTTTATACACCTTATTACTAAGACTATTTTTCTAATTTTTCTACGCTTCTAGTCATAAGAGCCACAATCATTCTAAAGAATCTGGAAGGAAAATCATCTGACTCACTAAGGCCAAATCTTTAAGACAGGGGATATCTGAGCACTGGTAATTCCTGTTATTCCTATTGTTTCTATGATAAAGAGGATTTACAACTGAAAAATGAGAATGATGAGTATCTTTAAGGATCAGGCACATATAATATGGCATGTGCCTGTAAATTTTAATTACACGTTAACTAGTGGAAGAATGGCTATGTATACCTCATTTGATTTTGTTTTCTTCTCCTTAGGAGGAACTGAGGTCTTGACTGAACTTGCTGCTTGTGCTTGCACGATTTCTTCTTCCTTACTTTGTTTCTGTGAGAGAAATGAAATTACAGGCAAATTTGCAAAAGTAAAAAGAAGTGGAAAATTGTTAATATCAGTTTATAATGAAATATTAAGACCATAATGGCAATGTTTCATGCAATAAAGGCCTGCAATGGCAGGAAAAGTATCAATACCTCTGTCAGACTGGTCTTCTTTTCTTGAGCAGAAGCAGTACTACAGGTAAAGTCAGAAGACAGGGTCTCAGCAAGCTCATCATCTGTCATTGGTTTCTGAGCAAGAAATTGCAAACCAAGTTATGACTATTAAAGTTCAAATATCAACCCTGTCAAGCTCTGTTTACAGTCTGAGTGTGCCCCCTGCTTACTCACACAATGACCTCACTGGCAGGTGTCCCTGACACAAGAAAAAAAAAAAGGTATTTTCCCTCACTGGTTGATTCATTTTTCAGATAAGGTTTTATTTTAGTATGTTAAAGTTACAGACAGTAAAATTAAGCTGGCTGGTAGAATTCTGTTTTTTAAGTTAAGTGCAGAAATCCAAGTAGTCTTTGCTAAAGACATTATAGAGAGACTCTTGCATGCACAGTTTAGTACTTCTCCCCTTTGATCTTATTACGACCAATATCTCTGTAAGCATTTCTTTGAATTGTTTCACCTTCAGTGCCCTGAAAATTTCTTACACCTTTATTAAAAACATCTGTGCCAAGTTCTATTTAGTTTTATCAGTAGCTATGTTATCTGGCACTCCCACTTCCTAAGATTTTTGGAAAACAGTTCAACATTTACATTTTCCTAGGAATCCAGCGGTTACTTTCACCTTCCAGTACAAAAAAAAATAAATCTTACTTCGTTTGGTTCATTTGCTTTTGGTAGGACTTCGTCTTGGCCTTTGCTCTAAAATGAGAATTAATTTTGTAAATGGGAAGCAAAAACATACAAATATGAAAGGAAACACGCATGAATAATGTATCTTGTAACTCACTGACCTTCAACAATTTAACATACTCTGGAGGGAGACTACCCTCCCGTTTACCCATTTCTTCCAAGTACCTTGAATATATATCATCTTCCTGTGAAAAGAATGCACGCATTAATGTTTGTGCACTGCTCTTTACTGAAATAAATTTCTGATGTAGAGCAACCTACAGTGATACTTCTGGAAAGAAAATGCAGGGGGTTGGCTTTGTCAGAGGGCCAAACCTGGACTGTGACTACATAGTGTCTTTCAGTATCTAGTATCATGCACATGCTTCAACATATGCTCACCATCAAGCAGAACTCTGCATGTCCATTCCCAGATTATTCTGCATTAATTTAAGCAATTTCAGTATCTTAGACCAGAGGATGTATTGATGTACTTTGTCTGATTTTTATATATATTTATAAATTCCAAGATTTTTATCATGGCTGAGTACTGTACTGAACCACTGAGCTTGTAATAGTAATCCTTCTCATATGACTCTTCAATTCAGACTCAGAAAGGTGTGCATTCCTTTCCAAACTCTCAGTGTTTTACTCTTTCTCAAGCAGAAATGAAACCTCTTAGGTTGCTTACACTCTCATATACCTCCCTCTGTCACTGCCTTTTGTAAATCCATTGCAGACCATGCTTCGGAGTCAGCTCAAAAAGCAACAACCTTACTTTGTTGACACTTCCAAGTGTTTTCTATTGCAGTAGATCCAAAACTGAATAATTTCTGTATATACCGAAAACAACACTAAAATGTAACTGTGCATACTCTTAACTCTTAGCAGATCACAGTGACAAGTACTGGATCAATGCAGTACTGAGCAACTACAGTCATAATTTGGGTATGGATCTTCTAAGAAGTAAAAATGCAAAGTGTAGAATACCGTAACTTCTGGACCAGTGTAAACAGGAGTAGTGGGCACATCTTCAGGTCCACCCAGGGTATCTATTAAGCTGTCCAGTGCTGACTCATCCATACTAGCCTTCAAAATAAGCAAACCATCATAGAAGTTACCATGGTGTACACAGCAAAAAAAAAAATATAAAAAAAAATCCTGAAGCATCTGGTGAATCTCCAGAAGACCCCTGGAAACCAAACCAAACCCCTTCTTTCAGTAGGACACGCACCATGTGTGCATTTATAAATTTATACATTTTTCAGTCAGAACTGTTTTAAACTTGTTCTCCAATGTCAGTAACAAGATAATCTGTATTTATATATCAGCTCATATAGATGTACATATATCCAAACATAACTGAAGAGAGTAATTAACTTTAATTGAAAGTTGTGGTAAAAGTGATTTTAAATAAGTCCTATTTGACAAAACCTAAATGACACACCAGTAGTTTTTTACCTATTCTTTCAGCTGGCCCTTCACCATCGTACTTAACTACTATGTATAAATACTTCAGCAGTTACACATTTTTTTTTCTGAAAGTGAAGTGTTTCAGAGACAGAAGCACCCTCTGAGACATTTTTACAAGGGAAGCCATTTGCCTGGGACTGTGTTTACCAACATCAGTACTTGATTTATCAGCTGCAGCAACCACACTTGCACCAGCTGTGCCAG
Source organism: Pipra filicauda (assembly GCF_003945595.2). Lineage (NCBI taxonomy): Eukaryota > Metazoa > Chordata > Aves > Passeriformes > Pipridae > Pipra > Pipra filicauda. The sequence continues at coordinate 72,797 of NW_024104796.1, read as the reverse complement.
CAGAAGCTGCACCAGCCACTGTGGACATCTCAGATGGAGAAATAAAGAGAAAAATGAAGACATGGTTTATTTCATGGTCCTATGTTAAAAATGCTAGAGACAAAACAAAATAAAACAGAGATCCTCTACTCAGGCATCCACATCTACTGTCATCCTTATCTACACTTGGAATAACAGTGATTCTGCTGTGGGAAAGAAAGGATGCTATTTTAAGTACTCTACCTCTTTCTTTTACTTTGCCAGTAAAAGAAACCTGCAGTGCAGAAGGGCTACAAGGCCCCTTCCAAGTCTCTCTTGAAAGCCTTCATTTACTTCTGGAAGCTCTCAATACACCAGTAAAGCCAGAGGAAATGGTGCTCAAGCAGGTGGGGTGAGAAATGCTGCAGGGAGTCAGGTGCAGGAGCAACACCACACAAAATGCAGAACTTCTGCACTGCTGACGCTCTCATTTACTGCAGTAAGTGGGATGTAGTAGAGCTACAGGAGCCCTTCATGCTACCCAGACATGTGAAGACCAAAAGATCCAGACCTTGACTCTACCACATGCTTTTGCTTCATATTTTTTCTCCACAAGTCCCCCTTTGAAATTACCTTTGTGACAAAAAGCATGACATTTCTAGGTCCCAGGTTTTAGAGCAGCACAAGGATGTTTGTCATACACACCTTCCAAACACAAGGCAGCCTTTGTGCTTTTCAACACTGTGGTTTTTGGGGGCCCAGTCTCACCTGATAATATTCAGCTTAAGAATCCACCTTGATGTGGATTTCAATAGCATGAATAATAAAAATTGTACCTTTGCTGCCTCTGTGGGGGTTGCTTGTGGAGGCTGGTCAGTCTGAGTTGTAGTTACTTTTTCTGCATTATTTGGTTTAGAAGCTGTTGTCACAGAAGGTGAGGTTTGTTTTTTTGCCTGTGTAAAGATAAACTGCTATTAGATAGGGAGGGCTGGCTTTTCATTTCTTTTTAATTATTTTTGAAAATGAAAGACAGAAGAAAAATACCGGACGCATCCCTCACTAAAAAAATAAAATTAAGGGAGAGAGAAAAAAATTATACAACTTACTTCACTGGGTTCCTTTTGCTTCTCTTCAGACAGCTGTTTATTTTGAGAGTCTGCTGGCTGTCATGAAATAAAATATTGAGATTATTTACCCTCTCCACCATTCAGTGCTATGGAAAGTGATCTACGCTAGTTCAAATAAACACAAAACAGATTTAAAGGTGGTTAACAAAAGATTTCTTTGGCTGTCCTGAATTAATAAAGCATCCTGACTGTTCCCCCCAAACACCACATTTCCACCCAGCAGCTCCCAGCTGTTTTGTGCACAGGAATGTTACTGATCACACAACAGTTTCATGCAGCACAGTAACAGCAAAGTTTTGCCTCTAAGTAAAAGACCAAAGTACAACAACTCTGCAAAAGTGAAAGTTAAGTACTTACCTTGGCTGACTGGGTGTTTTTTTCAGATCCTGCTTTGGTTGTCGGTGCTGACTGAAATATAAACAACAGGCAGAAATTAATATGCTTGATTATTTCTAAAAGGTTGGCTTATATAAAGCAGAATATCAGACAGGTTCGCACTTGTGAGCACACATGCTGTGTAACCAATACATAGGGCTTTGATCTTGCAGTTTACAATGTCCTGGCAGAAGCTGCCAGGCCAGGGATCTGTGAGCATTCAAATGTGTAGAAACACACACTCACACACACTCCTCATATGGGGGATTGAAAGGAGAAGGAAAGAAGAAACTAAATATAATGAATGAGCAGTTTGACTTACTGACCAAAAACCCCCCAAATTACCATTACCAAATTCTGAAATCATGACAAACATTATTTAATAAATAATTTATTATTTTTCAATAAAATAATTATAAAAACACACACAGTCCTTATGGAAAAGACATTAATGACTTAGATTCAATAGGGTATACACAGAGTGGGATAGATATATGAAATCAGTATCCTTATACTAAACACAACAGAAATTTGTATTTTTCCTCTCCTCTGTAACTTCCTAATGTTCATATTTTACAACACAACTGAACAACCTGGCTTGGATAGTTATTACATAATTGCACTTCCAGGATTTACACCTGAAAATTTTCTGCAGCCATGCCACAAAACTAATTCCTGTGATTCACCTCAACTCAAAGTACAGTGAGCAATAAATTACTACTACCAGAAACATGTAAGAACTAACACTGAAAAATTAAAGAATGGTTATAAGACAGGAAAACAAAAATGCAAGCCTCCTCACCATACTTTTCTTATCATTAGGTGGTAATTTAAATTCTTTCATTGCTTTAGTTCTAGGGTAATCAGAGGTCTCTAGAAGAGACCATTCAGTCTAACCTTTCACAGCAAAAGCACAGTCTAAGCAAGATGGCTGAACATTTTTCTGCCAAATTTTCATTACCATTCAGACATATCCAGCTTCTGTTTTTCATACCTGACAACATAGAGAAATTTGCTAAATTCGTTTACCACTTGTTGGGCAAGTGTTCACACCGACATACTGAACTACAGACAACTTGGTTGGGAAATCCTGAAGATGCATTAAAACTGAGATGCTGTAAACCACAGTAAGGAACACACATCCACACACAAGTCAGTCACCACAGGAAGAACACTGATGGAGAGGGGGAACAAAAAACTCACAAAGTGAGGAAAAAAGTTAAAAATAAGTTTTAAGAAAATCGAAATAATTACTTAAGCTCTCAGACTCATCCCTCCATTGCCCCCAGATTGCCTGTTTTGTATTTTCTCTTGATGCCTAACATGATTAAAACACAGCACTTCCTGGATTCAGTCATACTCTACATGCTCCCATTTGTCCATCCTCTAACTCAAAAGACACACACATCCATTTTTGTACCTGTGCATTAAACAATCAATTACACTGAAAGGTAATCCTAAATTTTCAGTTTTTAAGCTAAGTAAGGTTGGATGTATTTCTGTAACATCTTTAGCAAAGATGAGACATGAGACGTCCTTCAGCAGTAAGACTGCAAAAAATGGGACAGAAATGCAAGGATGAGGTTCAAGAAACACAGAGTTTGACTTTTGCTGCTGTGGGACTGCTGCCCGATGAGGACTTTAGGTACCCTGCTGTCAGAGCGCAAATTCAGGTTTGCCTTATATACTTTTCAGAAGAAGAAGACCAACACATCTTTTTTTTGCAGGACAATAAAATATATGCACTTGCATTTCTGCCAACACCTTACAAAACCTTCACAGAACATTAAATACAAATTCTCAACCTGCCAAACCAATTATAAGCAACTGCAAGTCTTTTTTTTATAAATACTGTAAATATTTTTTTACTAAATACTTAATGCACCTCTTGCGCATGGGGTATGCATTACTTCTTATTCTTCTTCTATCTTTTAAAATGTTCAGAATTGCTTGTACTATAAATTTATCTATGACAATGCTGAATATATGGACCCATGTGGGGGTCCACATGCTTTGTTTCATGACTTACACACATGGGGATGCTAAGGTCACAGTAAAATCCATGATCATAAACACACACATGCTCCTATATACAGACACATCTATTTAAATACACTTTTAGCAATGACAAAGTTCAAATCCAATTAAAATCAGCAGGCAAGTAAAACAATTTTAGTAGGAGACTATACGTTCAGAGGGAACTGTTCAGTCATCCTTTAAGAAGAGTCAGCTGTGAGCAGCTACAGCCTGAAGCCATAGCATCAGTTGACAGTGTGCACTGAATTCCTATGGAGAAAAAGATGTTTCACCTCCCCTTCAGCTGCCTGCTCCCATCTGCTCTGTGCCAGGATCTGAGAGAAGGCATTTTAAGCTGACTCGGGAAAGTGAAAGATAGCCTGGAAAAGAAAATAGTATTTTTTTACCTAGTTCCCTACTTTACACATGTAAAAGAAAGAGAGCTGAACAGGATGTGGTTTTGGCGGTGGCAGCACCTGCTTCCTCTAATCCCCCTGCAGGAGTGTCTGGTCCTCCAAACTCTCCACCTAAACCCAGGCTTTGCCTGCAGAACAAGAAGTTTCACATTCCTTCCTCTGCTGCAGCAGCTCACAGCTTTCTCAGAGAGACATAATACTGAAGGTTCATTAGAGAAAAAGGATACACATACAGAGAAATAAAAGCTAAAGAAAGGTCCAGAGCACATTTAAGAGTAGTGGCACACTAGAAAGACTCTAGAAAAGGCAAATGAGATGTGGTTACAGCAGGCAGTTGGGAAAGAGTTACCAATTTGCAAGAAATTTAGGACTAGATATTAAAGTGACTCAGCAACCTTACCTCTTTTCAAAGAAGTCTACTGTCAAACACGCAAGTGACTTGCTTAATCCAGCAGGAGAAAGACACCAACAATGCAACAGACATTAAAAGAAAACACTAATTATCTTAACACACGCAAATGCGGGACACTGTTTCAAAGGGATTCGTGTTTACCAGTCTTACAGTGCTGAAGAATGCCTCCACTCCTCTATTTTTGGCTCATTTACCATGTTCTTTTGAGAGTTATTTTAAATTTCAAGTAGGGAAAGACCATAACTATTTTCAGGTAGCAGTCTGGGCTAAACCATATGGAGAACTGCAGCAGTAACGAACATGATACAAATGAGTTTACCCACAAACATAACACAAGGAAGAAAACAGAGACTTGAAGATACCTTCATTTATGAGTAATGATGATTGTACACAAATGGAAAAGGCTTAACTGTCATCCAGCTCGCTGCTATCAGTCTAAGTCTCAGATGTGTGCATGGAGGAAAAGAGTTTTAAAAGGCTGACGGAAATGTAATGATTAAGCTCAAATGCAGAGAAGGTGGAGATAGGTGCTCCACCTAGATGAAGATACACGTCAGAACGACCAGAGACAAAAGTTACAGCAAAGAAATTTCCCATTTGATAAATGGAAAAAAATCATCATAATGATGCCACAATCTGGCTGCCCAGATACCCTGCGTAACACACTGTAGGTGTTCAAAAGGTGTTTGGCAGTGCCATTTACCTGCAGAGTTGGCTCTACCTGGTCAACAGGACCTCCAGGGGTTCACCCTGACCACTCAGGGCATCCCTTTATTGGCCCTTACACAAAGTGCAGGCAGCCCTAACCTTTACTGCCATGCAAGTCCCTGCTGGCCTGCTTTGGTATTCAATGTTTTTGTTGGTCTCACTGTTAGGACTGTGGAAAATGAAAGAGGGGGAGAGTCATTAATCATTTGTTTAAACAACACAAGTAACTTCTGCTAGGCAATGGAAGTGTAAGGGAGGATTACGACTGTCTTCTAACAAGTAATGCACATGACTGATGACACAGCTCTGACCAAGGAAATTCTAGTCATAAAACAAGACAGAACAGGCACAAAGGACAAAGACAAGGGAGCCATCAGACAGAGAAAGACGGGAAATTAGTGAGGAGGTGCAATCGCATATACAGAAGAAGCTGAAGCTCGTCCTGAATTTGCTGAATATGTGAAAAATTATAACCAGGTAAATAACACTGCAATTACACTGGAGGGAGCTATATACATGTTACAAAGTGTGACAGAGCTAAAATTAAACACTGTCATTAACATTTTGTTTTTTACTGCTATCATAAAAACCTCTGAATGCTCTGAATAGCATTTATTAGATACCTTTCGCAGAGGGAACTAAGCTGCAGATAAGAAATACGGAAAGTAAAGTCACTCAGTATCCAAGAGCTAAAAAAAGAAATTCCATGGCTTCATACATTTGTGTTTAACTGCAAGCACAATTTTTTCAGGAATTCTTACCTTGGTTTCAGATGGCTTCATAATTTGTGGTTTTGATGCATCCGCAGAGGGAGACTGCTTTTGAGAGAAAAAAAAATAAATTAAGGAACTTTATCTTTGTTATACATTTGTATTAAGCAAGCATAAACAATCTGAATTCATCAGTTATCCAGCTAAAAATTAAAAAATAGAGTTATCATTTTAGATCTTTTGCTTTGCCTGTATTTTGACAGTGTGATGATGCCCACTGACACGTAATGATAGCAAATTTTGCATCACGTATCAAAACAGACTCAAATCCTACTCTCACACTGAGGCACACACACTTACTGTGCAGGATTTGTCCGCACTTATTCTTTTCTTTTTAGCAAAAAATGTACTTTTGGATTCACTAATCTGTCATACAAAATATTTAATACTAAAGTAGCAAACTCAAATATGTTGAGATAAAAAAGAATACTTAATATCTATCTAATACACACATGCACAAATGTTTCTACATGTCACGTGACCCTTCTGCAACTCTGCAAAGGACATGGTCTGTTTCCCTAACTTCTGAGATGCCAATTCAAGAAGATCATGTTGTACTTCTGTTGTGGCTGCATCAAACTTCAAAGCCCAGATATGAATATTCCAGTTGTCTCATCAATACTTTATACAGATGTAATACTACTCCTCTATTCCTGTTTTGCATTCCTCTGCTCAAAGCTGTGTTTTGCAGTGTTTTGTAGATGCTCTAAGGTGTATTCTATAATTCTATGATTTGCCATCTCCATCACACTAACAAAAGGTTTTCAATAAGCCTTTAATATATTTCTGTACAATCAGGTAAATCTGTGGGCAACAAGGTATTTTTCGTCATTCACTCTTTATTAGTTTTGCCTCTCCTTTTCTTTCTTCTCCAAGAAATTAATCTGAATTCCTTCTACATGACTAACAAGTAGGTATCTGCTCTACACCTTCATATTAGTCATCCTAGTCCCTGTCTATTTAATAAAAACACTTATCTGAGCCCTTCTCCCTTCCTCCCCTCAGAAAACTCCTACCAAACCACTGTCTTACAAAGCACTGAAAAATTCCTTCCCAAGTCCCAGCACAGCAGCACCACTACAGCCTGCAGAGATTAGCAAAAACCTCCCAAAACCTCAGCTGCTTCTTTCAGCTGGAGGGCAGTGACCAGGAGAAACAAAGAGTGTAAATGCTCATGGAGGAAGAGAAGTGGTTTGAAAGCAGAAAAACAGTTCAACGCACAGCTGCTGATCAGTGGTTGTGGAGAACACTGAGCCCTGTGGACACTTGGGGTTGACTCAGGGAAACAAAGCCTTGTCCTGGGGAGTCAGAAAGGGGAAGGGCGCACAGGGAGTACCGCGACCTTCCATCACACCACCACAGAGTGCCTCGCCTCACTTACTTTCTGCCTGAATTCCACAATACTCAAGACCTCCAATTTTCCACTCTGTCCCCCAGAAAAGCCACTACAAGGAAGAAGGGGGTCCTTGTTCTTCCAGCCCTTTAGCGAGGGGCTTGTGCAGCCATGCTGAGCCTTGCAGGCTGACAACCAAGAGGCTGATGAGGTGCAGTCCTTCATCTGGTCACCCTTGTGCCACTTTGCCAGTGCCAGCCTGGCTCTGGGGGTCATCCTCTTACCAAGGGGTGCCCTGGTCCTCCCGTCCCCAAGGATCCTGCCAGCTGTTCCCACCTGTTCTCTGCAGTATGCTGCAGCACCACAGCCAGGCTGCAGAAAGGGTGAAGCAACACTCAGACGTGTGTCAGGCGTGGAGGTAAATATTAAAGTGCTGCCTGGCAACCAGCATAACAACAGCCTGACGCAGAGCTGCTCCGGCCCGGGCAGGCACACCCTGCTCGCTGCCATGGAGGGGAATCTCACCGTGGTATGGGTCAGACACCCCCCACTGAAAGGTTGGGATGACAAACAGTAAGGGATGGACTGGATCAGGAGTCTGGGGCTGGGCAGAGAGAGAGGGGTGTCCTTTGAGCTGTCACGGATCCCTGAAGGGCATAGCCAACAGTAGAAGGACAAACAATTGTGATCAGTGCTGATTCCTGCTCTCTTGCCTGAAAAGAAGCATGGGTCCTGGAGGGTGTTGTGCCAGCCCTGGCCATGACCCACAGTGGGGTCCCAGCCTGAGGGTTGTCTGTCAGACAGTTCTTCTACAAGCTGGGAGTGGAGGCAAATCCACAGCAAAACATCCAGGACCACAGGTAGTCCACAAGCAGGGAGGAATATGGAGATGCTCCCTGCATCAGACTCCCACAACCACCACAGAAGGGACTTGAAAGACAGAGAAGAGGTTACAGGATAACAGTGATTAAATAAAGACTGATCCCCTGTTAATGAGCTGTGGTGGGGGAAAACAGTTTTCCCCCTGAAGCTATAAAATGGTAAACCCCCAGGGGGTGCTGACCCTTGAGGTTTGAGCCAGTGAGCGCTTTTGCAAAATATAAACATATCACACTTAGACCGGAAAAGAAAGTAGTTGTAGTTGTTGTAGAAGGAGGAGCCATGTTGTGAAAGCCACGAGCTGAGGGGCCCTCAGCCCCACTAGGGGCTGAGCCCTCCCCAGCCCCAGCTGGGGGGGTTGCAGGGAGTTGGAACAGTGTTAAACTGGGCTAAGTACCTGTAGCTGAGAAAGCTGAGAGTTCTTCTCCACCATGAGTAGGCAGACGGAGCAGCGGCAGGAGCAGTGTAGGGAGGACAGAGAGCCAAGAGATAAGGGAGAAGCAGAAAACAAGCATGCAGCCGAGCAAGAGAGACACAGAGTTGTCCGAGAGAAAGAGAGCCAGCAGCAGAGAGAGCAGAACTAAGCTCTACAGAGAGAGAGAGAGAGCTGGGGTGAGAACTGAACCAAAACCCCCCAAACTCCTTTTGTGACCTCTCCTAAGTGGAGAGGATGGACTCCTACTAAATGGAAGTCCTAAATGCAGCATGCACTGCAGAGAGGAGCTGAAAAGCTCAAGGTTTTCCCAGAGCTGGACCGGGACGGCCAGAAGGAATGCAGAGGGGGTGACCTTGGCCCCCCCACTGCTGCTACCAAGCTGGCAGTTTTGAGACAGAGCACGGGAGCTCTGCAAAGGGGGCTTGAATCCCCTGAAGATACGGACCGTCACGAAGGCTTCTGCACTTCGTTGACATGACGTGGTGAAGTGACCCTTGTCCTGGTGAACACAGCCCATGGAAGAGAAGACCCTCGCTTGGAGACGAAGAGCCGAGATGGCTTGGATACCCCTCGTGTGTACTGGCAGAGATCCAGCTACAGCTGCTGCATGAAAGAAGAGAGCCTGCTGCCTTAGAGACATTGCTGCTCTGAAAGTAGAAAGGATCTCTTCCTTCTTCCCTCCCGGACTTTTATTTGGAAGGGAGAAGATATTTGATCCATTGTAAATACTGTTTTATCATGGTAGAGATAGTTGAGATTGTGTGTGTGTGTAATGTATTGTAATATTTATTTGTACAGTCATTGTAATATATTCCCTTCCCCCCATTTTGAGTCTCGTGTGGTGTTTGGAAAACCCATCTTACACTGGGTTGAGATTTGGGAGGGGGGCTAGGACTCAAGAATTGGATTTTGGGGCTCTCAAACCGTGACATTACCCCACCCTGGTGATGGGCAGTGTGACAGCTGTGGGGTCACAGCCTGTCCTCTCATCAGCCCACACAGCTGGCAGGACAGGCACAGGAGCTGACCAAAGGACCTCAGGTGTTCTTGAGCTAGAGAATGGCTTTCCAGGAAGAGCTGATGAAGAAACATGGGATTTAATCTGAAATTTGTCTTAATGCTACTGTTGAAAGAGAAAAGCCACAGAAGCCAAGAAGTGGGTTAGTAAAACTCCACAAAAAAACTACCCAAAATTGGTTGTCTAGTCTCACTGTGTGTACCTCAGAAATCTGCAAGTAAAAAGGAAAATGTGACAGCAGAAGAAGAAGAAGAAAGAAATGGTGACAAATACCAAAAGATAACAATTTTAACTGCTCAGACGATTGGATGTAGATGCCTTTTGGAAAAAGAAAACAGCAGGTGAAGAAATTCATGACAGGTCTTGGCTACAGACAGATAAAAATCACTGAAACTACCCCATAGGTAACACAGTGAGAGATATTGTCAACTAAACTTCAAATTCTGGAAATTCATGGAGAAAATTCATCAGACTGAGGATGGTCACTGCTCACCCTCAGAAAGGAGCACAATGCACCTGATGGAGACCTTCAAAACCACAAGAGATGCTGAAAACATTTGCCAAGCAACCCATACAGAAACACTTAAGATGATAACAAGAGAATAAATAAGAATGAACAGTTTGGTCAGGAATAAAGCAATGAACCTTCAGAGGACATGCTGTCAGTGCAACTTTTCACAGTACTTGTGGTAGTATTTTCTCAATGAAACAGGGAATTTTGTCAGCTTTCAGCCTGAAGGGATCTCTGACACTGGTGGTAGGTTGAAGACAATCAGACGCAGCAACACAAAACCCCCAAAGCAGCAGCAATACCGACAAAAATATGTGAAGGCTATTGTGCCATAGACTGAGACACTCTTGCCAAAAACAAACAAGGAAAGAGCAATCTGGGGGAAAATAATATGTTACCGTGACAACATAAATGTAAATGTGAAATATAACTTTCAACCTTTTTGACGTGACCTTCTCTAGGTCAAATGCTAGGACAATTTTGGCCATCACATTGAAGCACATATGGATAAAGAAAGATATGAGGACAGATTTAGGGGGGAAAAAATGAAGAAAAAGTATGCATGAGGGACAGCTTAGTGACAGGAAAAGCAAGTCAGCACATATCTTTTGTATGCTGGTCAGGAAGCCAATAAAATGGGAAACAAAGAAAAAACTGACTTACTCTTGAGAGATTACTTAATCTCTCAAGTCAGAGCTCAAACATATTCCTCCTAGAGAGAAGGAATATATAAGTCTTTTCTGAGTGATCTACCTGAACTCAGACTAGAACAGAAGACTGAAGAGCCATCCAAATATTCTTTTGGGCTTAACATAGCTTACGTATGAATGAGCTGGGACAGCTTCTCAGGCTCAGAGTCGACATCAACTCTATGATTCTAATATGACTAACTTATAGGGTTACCTCACACCAGCTGTGTAATGCAAGGGAAAACCTAATCTGTTTGATTAGAAATGGTTCTTTATATGAATGGTTCTGATATTAAGCTTTAAGATGTGTGCTTGTAAGATGTGGGCAGCAAAAGCTCTTCTAGAGAACTACTGTGAAAAATAATGGGTTATTTCACTGAAGTGTAAAATAGCACTTGAGCTGCTACAGGTTAAATCTCTCACTTGGTTTGACAGCATGTGCTAAGGGCTATGCAGTTCTGTGATCTGTGGCATAAACACAGTTTGATTAATTTTCCATTAAGCCCACAAGGAGCTGTGAGACACTATCTGAGCCAACATCTGTGCGTGTGGACATGTACAAATAAATACATAAAGATATAAACATGTATATTAAGGCTATGCAGCAGCTAAGACATGCAGTGATTTAAAAGTGGAAAAAATTCAGCAATAACTCTATATAAATTTTACTGTAGCGGTATCTATAACAGCTGACTTAAAAACTACAAATTTGAGTGCTTCTGTGTCATTTTCCATCCCAAGTAATTTTGGAAATATCCTTTTACTTTGTAATTACTGTTCTTATAGGTAGTTGTGCTATTAAGTTACAAAAAACAACACCTTTTTAAGAGAAAGGTAAAAATCCACACACAACCAAGAAAACAGTGTTCTTTTCAAGATTTCAGGCTCTCAGTTAATTGTGTGGAAGTATAATATTAAGAACTTAACGAAATGGAGCAGCAGGATACAGGTTTCCAATTAGCACCTGTGTATCACTCAGACACTGGTATATTTACATAAAACACTGCTAATATACAGGTTATTATGCTGTCCCGTTGTGATCAGTTCCTTTGCAGAAGTGATCAAAATGATTCCTAAACAATTTACAGTGCAAATTCTAATGACTGACTTTGCCATGTGCCTCTTTCATTTCTAAAGCCCATTATCGTTACTGAAACTCACCAACACTGCATGTTATAAACAAAGCCTACTGCCCCTCTCAGCCACTAAGGGGAGGGGGGGGGGAATCCTTGGAGGACAGTTGGTAGTTACTTCTTCTGTAGCTATGATCTACCTCCATCTAAAATTCTTTGCTAGAGTTGTTACTTTAGGCAGTTTTTTTAGTTCATGCTATTGTAGATCAATTCATCAATATACCTGGTTTTGAATACCTGTCTTTAAAAAAACCCAAACTAACAAGAAGAAACCCTCTCTCTACAGATGCTTCCTGTGCTTTTATCACTCATGAACTCAGCTGTTATAAATATAACTGAAAAATGCATAAAATCTATTATTATAGATTATATTATATAATTAATGAATTATAAGGAATATAATTATCATACATCAATTAATATAATTAACATTAATTCTATTGATTAATATAATTATAAACATATAAAATAAAATATAAATATATTAATTATAGATATTATATATTATATAAATCTATTATTAGAGTTTAAATTTCTACAACTTGATAAAGACAACAAGAAAAGTAATTTTAGAGAAAAACTGACTGCTCCTTAGAGCTAAGAAACTTACGATTTTGCTCTGTGCCAATATGCACTCACAGCCCACCGCAAATGTGAAGAATAAAGTGCAGTAGAGCTGATGCACACGCATCTGCAGAGGACACACAAACTTCAAAGGGCATGTTCAGAACAAAATTAAACTGCACTGAGACTCAGGGAACAGCGTCCGTGTTTGAGAAGATGGGGGGCGGGAGGGGGATCACGCCTGGAAGAACCATCAGGAGAGACTCAGGATGTTCCTGCCTGAAGTGCCATCCTAGGAGCCCTCCAGAAGAGGATTTGCTGTCTGACAACCTCCAAACTCTCCATATGCACTCTCCTGCTAAATGACAGTAAAACTAGTAACAAACAGTAGGATTATGTCAGCGCTTCTTTTCCCCAACAGAAAGTCGACTGCAGTAAATCAGACACCAGACCAAAAGACTGCTGATCATAGAATCATAGAATCATAGAATCGATTGGGTTGGAAAAGACCTCCGAGATCATCAAGTCCAACCCTTGGTCCAAATCCAGTCCATTTACTAGATCATGGCACTCAGTGCCACGTCCAATCTGCGTTTAAAAATCTCCAGGGATGGTGAATCCACCACCTCTCTGGGCAGCCCATTCCAATGCCTGATTACTCTCTCTGTAAAGAATTTTCTCCTGATAACACAGGACTATGTCTCTCTGCAAAACTCAGTTCAGAAGATGATCTGGCTTGCTACTGTGGAAAAGATTAATCCCACAATTTCATCATTCTGCAATTTTCTCACCACACAGAACAAGTATTTGCAGCAATTATTAGTCTGTACCCAGGATCAAGATTAACCATCACTGAGAGATGCTGAAAGACACATAGGAAACAAAGCCATTTTCTCCTGAAATAAAAACATGATAGATTTTTATAAGAGACCGGTCTGAACCAGGAAATTGAAAAGCTGATTAGCTCGTAAAGCCTTTTTACAGCCTCAAGTGCTGCTAAATTTATTGATCATCATGGAACATTGAGCCAGACAACTTCCATAGCACACACTCACTCCTACTGGTTTCTTCTATTTTGAATACTAGAATAAAATTTCTGCTATTTTGGAACAGAGAAGAAACTCGACAATATTTAATCACTGAATGTTATGTATCAGCTAAAGCTGGCTAACCATACTGCTTAATTTTAACATAATAGGTTTTTCAGCAGTGGTTTTTGAGACAACCTATTTGAATTTGGTGTACGCTATTTCAAATGTTATCAAGCAAATCAGTGAACGAGATCTGTATCATATTTACCACAGAGCAGAACAAGGCTTCACACCACCTAGAAATTAACTGATCTGCCAAACAACCTTTCAGTTAGATGTCTATTTCAAGATGTCTGAATTTCAGCAACCTAATTCAAGTTCAAAGCTTAATATTGACATGTTTGTTTTTCTTTATTTCATTAACTATTAAGACTCTGAAACAGCTTTATGCTTAAACAAAAAACAACTGAGGATAGTGAATGACAATTCACTCTAAACAATTTTTGTACCATTTGACTCTTTCTTAAACTTCCAACACCTCTGTTTATGCTACCTATATGCAGGAAGTTAGGGTTGTGTAGAAAAATTTAGAATTATCCCACAGGTAATGATAAGAAGCACTGTGCATTTGTTTGTGGTTGTTTACTTCTTCTGGAAGCAGGAAAAGACTTTGATAATTAGTCAGAGATCACGCACACTACCTAAACATGAAGAACCCTTACATACTCACAATGCAACTTGTGACCACAAGAAATTACTTGAACTCCAGTGTGCAGCATGGCTACTGCTTTAAAGGCTTTACTACATATGAAGGCAACTTCTAGGTAATGTCCTTTCATGATGAGGGAAAGAGATCTGGAAAGAAAGTCATTACATGCCAAGCGGGTAACAGACTTCATATGCTGCCTTCACATCTGTGTGTCTGCAAACAGACCATGTCAATATCACAGGCTGCACACTCCTTGTTCCTTTTAAATTACATCAATAATCTGCCTTAAACACACCGTTCTTACTTCTCTTTAAAAATGTGCCCCTCAATTACCTCTTCTCGGAAACTTCCTGTTTCTGCGTCTATAAATTCAACAAGGAGGCGCACACTGAAATTTCATTTTCATTCAGTCATATTCAAATATTAGAAGCAGTGCTCCAGTCCAGTCACGGCTCTTCTCAGGTTCCCACTCTGCACAATACAGCATTACAGTAATGTATGAGCTGGTCACTGCAGATGAGCTCTCCTTTTTTTGTAGGCAGCTCAAAAATCCTTTTTTTCAGTTCTACCTCCTGCACACTGTTAGCATTTAGCTACAGCTAACTGCTGCCATTTCTGTGTGTTGTTTCAAACACGAGAATGTTCCACACCTATCTGCAGCAGCAAACTGCAGCCTGATAAGTAAACACCATGAAAACAGGAGATTAGGTGCCAGCCACATGCCATACAGCGCTGCTGAGCTCAGCTGGGATTTGTGTCACTTGGTCTGCAGTGTTGCAAAACCCTGCTCAGCAGAGTTGGGATAGAACCAGGGAATTGCAACCAGAACCAGTACTCTATGAAGGCGGGGTGCGGTGGGGTTAAAAAGACAGAAATGGTACGTAAAAGAGGACTTCATTTTATGACTGAAGATCTCCGAGGTTATGAACTCGATTACTTCTATTACAACAATGAAGCCAGGCCATACTCAAGCTGAGCAGTACTCTGAATTAGAAATTGCAAGGATGCAGAAACAAAATATTATTCATGAAGCTGTATGAACTGATACACTCACAGTCATGGTGGCACTGGTTACCAAAGCGAATGGAAATCAATAAAGGAAAATAAATAAAAACTACCAAGTCAAGGAATCTTAATAGAACTTTGCTGTGAAAAGATCATCTAGGGATAACACTGCATAAACAGGGGTGGTGGTGGTACGTTGTTGGGATTTTATCTTCAATCATTTTAGAAAAATTCAACATTGTTTTATCATTTCCATGTAAAAAGAGGCAGACTGGGGCACTTCTTGCTTCAGCAGTGACTTCCCTCCTGGGGATCAAAAATGTTAATTTTCTAGTTGGTCCAAGCAATCCTACTAAGCATGGCATAAAGACAGGCACAGACCTGACTTCTTCCAGAACCAGAAGGGTTTCTGAGCCTTAAGGAGTTCCCAAGGAGTATCCAAGGCCACCGACCTCTCGTGTCTCCCTGTCAGGCTCTTCCTTTGGCAGATGAGACTCAAGTGTTAGTGAATGGAGACATTCTCATCTCAGGATAACAAAGGGCAGAAATGGTGAGAATGCAGAGGCTGGAGAACTATTCACTGAAAAAGCAGTTCCTTTGCCTTCTGGACTCCTCTATTGCCACTCTGCATCCTCCAAGAGCCACCATCTTCAGAGCAGCACAGCTTTGCCTAGATTTCAAACTAGGAGTGTATGCCTAAAGTGCAAAGCACTAGATGTGAGAAAAAGTGGTCATGGAGCTCGTTTCTGCAACTCCAAAATCAGAAACAGAATTTTCTTCAAGTTCAACATACCCTGCATATCTAATCATTCAAAAAAAACCCAAACCAACCCCCAAACAAAAAACAAAAAAACCCTCCAACAAAACCAAAACCCAACAAAAACCCCGACCCCCAAAAAACCACACGACCCACCCCAAGCCCCTAAACCAAAAAAGCACCATTCTATACAAAAAGCTGATAGTAACAAATAAGCTAGTCTACTGTATGTTTTATATCAATCTAATAAACCCTAACATTGAGGAAGCTAGTTGTCAAAAAAAAAAAAAAAAAAAAGAGATCAAAAACTCAGCAAAGGTGTCTGCAATGTTCAAGAATTCTGGGCTATTTAATGCACTATTTTCACTTTCTCCAGAGAAAAGAGGCGTAAGTATTATACTACCAACAAGAAGTAAAAACAGTGGCATACCTCAAGCAACACCCACCTACCTAATTTCTACTACTGCAGAAAGAATACAATTTATTGAAAAGTATTATTTTTTCCATATGTGTGCTGTATCAGATGTTTCAGCATCTTTTAGGTTACATATTTTTAAGAATACTAAAGTATTGATACCTAAGCACAGTTCAACCAAGATGTTGCTCTTACAGATCACCACACCCTGACTACGCAATATGCTGTATGTGCCACAGGCATATAGGCTCTGCATTTGTATGCCAAAAAAATTATATGGGTCTTGGAAGCAGGAACAGCGTGGGCTGTGAGCAAGAAAAAAATGCCAACCACACCCCAAAACAAAAACATAAATACAACAGCAATATAAGAGCAACTTAGACACCACTTTAAAAGTTTGTTTCTCATTCCCTCTCTACTTCCAACTGCTTATGTCAGGTGGTGTTACAGCGTCTAAAAAGGGTGTTTCCAGCATGTTAAAATAATTTTAGAAGCTAATTAACTACACGCAGCTCGCTCTGG
Organism: Pipra filicauda; assembly: GCF_003945595.2. NCBI lineage: Eukaryota > Metazoa > Chordata > Aves > Passeriformes > Pipridae > Pipra > Pipra filicauda. The sequence continues at coordinate 56,013 of NW_024104796.1, read as the reverse complement.
AGCGTTTCAAGTCTGCTGACAACTGAATCACGTCGGAAGCCTTGAAGTTGGCAGCCTGTGTTACTTCAGCCCACAAAACTCCAGGAAGACAGGGAGGGGGAGAAAGGAAAAAAAAATAATATAAAAAAGGGACTGCAACACGAACACAAATGATCTCAAGCAGAAGCAGCAGGAAAGCAGAGCCAACAAAAATAGCTAACTCACTTTGGATAGACGTGTGCCTTCTGTTTGCAGCAGGAATGGCAGGATGCGGCTGCTTTTCGCCCCAGCGCTGGAGCAGCTGTGGTTGTGGCTTCCGGGAGCGCAGGCAAAGCCCAGCCCGTGTGCTGAGTGGCGCAATCTCCACCCAGCAGCACGGCTGCCTCCCTGCCAGCACAGCCCCACGGTGCCAGGGGAGGGGACCCAAACCAGCTAGCGCGGGGGAAGCGAGATACGACAACGAGCAAACCTGCCTCCCAGTCTCGGGGTCACTTCTGGTAAGTGGCTGGACCAAGGTCCCCCAGCAGGGACAGCTGTCAGCAGGCTGACACTGCGAGAGTCACACAGCAAAAGCAGGGGTGAAATGCCTGCTTGGGATGGTGCAACATTCAGCTTTCGAAAAGCTGTGTTCACCTTTCGAGTTATAGTTGCACTGGTGCCACAGAAAGGAAACCACTCGTTTCCCCTCAAGAGACCAATATTCCTATTAGAAGTCTACAGGATACCCCCCTAAATTTGAACTGATTAACCAGGCTCCCAGAGTACACAAATGTTACTAACTGAAAGTCATTATCATGGTTTGGACCAGTTAAGGCCATCAGAACTTGACTGACTAGGAATTTTTTTAAGCATAACAAATCTAAATGATTTATATTAATTTATAAATTAAAAGGTTCTTCCTGAAATACCCATAGTGACCTGCTCTTGAATTTTTTTTTTTGGCTCTATAATCAAATTCTCAATACTTGTCATATGGGATTGTAACTTCAGATACCTTTTACTCAAAAATTATTCCTTTACAAGGTGCCTCTGCAAAGGTCACCAAATAAAAACTGGGTGACAGTTAAATAAGGTATGCAACAAAAAGAAACCTAAACAGTAAATATACTGATAGTAGGAACAACTTTTGATGATAAACTAGATTAACTTATCCACTGCAGCAATACTGGGACTTCACTCAAAGGTATTTAGTAACTGCCCTTTTTTGTCTTGTGTTCCTGTTCATTGTATAAGAAAGCAGACTGAATGGCCCCTTAAAACAGCGATAATTTGGATGCCAGTTGAAAGCAAGTAGTCTTAAATTTCTTAAATCATTAAGGTCAAGAAGCTTTCTGTGAAAATCTGAAATCAAAGTAATTCTTACTAAATTTCCACTGTTGTTGAGCTCTTCCAGCACTGTTTAAAAAATAGTCCATGATAGTAAAATGAGCAAAGACTCTCACTTCTCTAAGCTATGGCAGCCAGCCACAAAAAGAAAATTATTACTTGTTAAGAGCAATGCAAAAAATCTGCTACATAAAAAGCAGCAAAACTTCATCTGTTATCAATGGAATTACCACAAAAGAACACAAAGATGCAAGAAAGGTGGCTGGATCCATCTGTGTTCAATTATCAGTGCCTTCTATTAATAGCTATGATTGAACATTAAGCTAGAAACTGGCTGTGGAACTGGCAAAACCATCATTAAAGGCTGTAAAAGAAAACGAAGCAGCACTGGTAGGGGATCTTCTGCAGAGGGAGGAGGTTGGATCAGATTTTCCTCCTCACCGCTGGCTCATAATACTAGTAAGCCATGACCTCCAAAAGTTTGGGCACCTTTGCAGTTAATGTATAGAAGGAAGAGGCTGCTCATAGGCAACCAATAAATATTCCTGATGATCATAACCTTACCTGAATCTACCTTTTTAGTCCATTTATCTGACAAGGCAGACAAATGCTTACTGAAAACACCCGCAGTCAAACAGGACTCCACATCGAAAAGGAAAGAAAGGCCTGTGATAGATACAAAGGAGTCAAAACATCTGTTTCTGTTAAACACCTTTAAATTATTAATTTAGATTTGAGTCATGCAGAAACTAGGCACATCAAGGTTGCCATAGGCAGCCAAATAACATCCCTCCACATTGAGCAGAAGCAATGAGTACATCCTGGCTGCAATGCCAGGAACTCGAGAGTGACCGAACGAAGAGCACAGAGGTAAAATGAAGGCACAAAGAACTGTTCAGATGGAAAGCACAATGAAAACAAAGCTGGACGGGGCAGTGCTGTCCCTTAGGAGTTGTCCATGTGACAGGTACCATCACAGGACAATCAGACTACGCACATCCATGACACAATGACAAGGCGTCATCACACACAACTTCCTGCATCTTAAAACTAAGAAATACAAGTGACCCAAGAAGGAACAAGCCATCAGTTATTATTACTTACTGACTAAAAGGAAAAATTATTTAGACCTAACATGAGGCAGCAAAACCCCCTCTGGCTGTTCAATTCAGAGTAAGTCATTTCACCAGAGAGTATGAATATGTTAAAAAAATAAACAGCTTGAGCTGGAGCAACTAACTATCCTACTTCCCCTGCCTCTTCTAAGGAGTTAGAAATTTATCTGGGATAAAATGCATCAATGACAAGTATTACTGACCAACAGAATTATTAAAGAATCAAAAGAGGTTTTGCACACAGGACACATTAAAGCTACATCAGGGGAAAAAAAATAAAGGAAGAAACAGCAGTTCCAAATTGTCTAAGACCTGGTGGAGTATTTCTGATTGCATTAAAAGATTTTATCAGTTTGCAGCAAAAGAGAAAGGGCTGCCTTGCCTCTTCAAGAAATACTTCTCTTCCTGTAAATTTCTATTTAAAAAAAAAAAACAAAACCTCTGCAAAATTTTTGTTTCCAATAGATATTTTTAGAGACCAAAATAAGGGCAGAAAGAAATACAGCAAGCCAAATAAAAAAGCTACAGGTAGCACAAACTATAAGAACAATACATCTCTGAGTTTTGCTCTATTTTAAATAACACTACAGGCTCACAGGATATTATTTAAAAGATATAAAGATATAATTAACAGAAGATTTAGCCTAAGTGAAGAAAAGCAGAAATGGCTGAGTGGGAACTAAAATGGGTAAACTTAAAATAACTATCCAATAACAGTCACTATTAGACAGCCATGAGATAAGTATTGTCACACTATATAATCTTTACCTATAAATATTTTGGAATGTTAAAGAAACTGGGGAAACACCCAGTACTGATGAAATACATAGCCTAGGTTGTCATAACCTAATATAAAGCAATTCCTGGCAATTGCATTGCATTATTTTCATGACACTACCTTCCAGTTCTTATCCTTAGTAGCATCACCAGAAATCGTGCCTTTCACCCTTAGGGTCGAGGACACACTTATCATAAAAAGAACATTAACTGAAAAAAAAAAACCCAAAAGAAAACTTAGAGATGTGTTAGTTAGAAAATTAGATATGTGCTTCCACGGTACTGTGCAGCTGTAGATTCTCATGCAGAAGGATGATCCCTGAGATTGTCTCACCTGTCATGAGAACTACATATGGACAACTACATCCACCTTGACTAGCAGGCAAAAGGCCCTGGCAAAGTAAAAGCAATAGAAAGATAAGCTGGGGATGTCTTTATAATGATAGACAAAAGCATTGAAAGTAAGTGACAACAGCATTTATACCCTTGTCTCCTCCTTCCTTAGCCGGAAAGGAAAAATAATAACTTAAGTGGTTTAGAGAAATCTTTAGGAGTATTATTTTACAACAGCTTTGATTAAGAAAATAAAAATCCCACTCAAAAGCAGAAACATTTCCTGCTGATAGGATCCTTCAAACAATGGGTTATATCTCCAGATATGGAACACTGGGGTGGATTAATGGACTACTTGGAGTAATCTGTAGGAGCAACCAGCCTCACATCCGTGGTGTGAACTGATGAGCTGGACAGCCCCTGGCTCACATACAAAGGAATGAAGATGTGTTGAAAAATATGTTACAAAGTGCTTTTGAAACCTGAAAGTGGAAAATAATGGAAGTGCAGAACAAGGTGCTAGAGCTAAAACAAAGACATCAGTCTTGTCTCTGCTACTGACCAGCAGCCAAATAATTCACTCTGCCATCAAGATGGGCCTGATTTGAGCTCTCCCTGAACTGCAGCAGCATTGCACACCAGGGACCCTTCCCCTGAGCAGGGAGGCCTCTTGAAGTTTGGGATCCCTCACCTGAGACAGAGATCCTTCCTTACCTGTGGCAGAGAGACCCCTTACTCACAACAGATCCTCAGTGAGTGAGTGGTAGTGTGCTGAATTAATGCTATGAAACAGCACCAATCCATATATAGTTACTCAATACTGTTATAAACATTATATGGATAATTCCACTAGACATAAACCCTTGTCCGAATCTGAGACTAGGACTGGACTCAGCCACACTTAAGGTTCATCAGGAATTTAGAAAGCAAGGGGGTCTACTCTGAACTTTGTGACTCAGCGGGAAGGTCTCCATTACCCTTTTCGTCTCTCTGTGTGAATCATTCCAACTCAATTCTAACTCAATTTTCCTTTTTATGTTTCTTCCATGCAGTAATTAACGAGATGAACCTGGCAATCAAACTTACAGAATGTTGTCAAACCACCGTTAATCTTCATTAATTTCCATCAAACTGTCAAATTATTAATTTACCTCAATAAAACATATTGCTGCTTCTCTTTCCAGTGAGCTGCATTTCAGTCATCTGTGACAAATAGCACTACCAAGTACAGCCATCAACCACCATCAGAAAGAGTATTTTCAAAACCTTCTTTCAATACTCTGCAAGACCTGAGCACCCTGTTGCTCCTCAGAGTATCATCTGCACTCCTTTGCAACTCAGCTTTATAACGCCTCTTGCTCCAGGGACAATGAGAGCAAAGACAGTTTCTCAGTGCTTCAATCTCACCAGGTTCCACAAAGTAAACAGAATCCAAAAATACAACAGCTAAAGGTGAAAAAAGAACCACAGGGCTGTAAAAGTCAAATGAAGTTTGCCACTCATATCAATGGGACCAGGATTCTTTAAAATATCTAGGACACTAACAAAGAACACATGGAAGGGGAGAATGCTACCACATCTATTTCCTCAGGAAGTCAACAGTGGCTTCTGCTCCCCTTTCATTTCAATTTACTATGATTTCTAGCAAGTCATGAAGAGCATCCTAGTGCTGTTGAACAAATGGTTTTCTGTGAAGCCACACCATATTCTCTTCACTGGTAAAATGGTAAAAAAGACCACTTCCTTAAGTATACATTACCTTAGCAGCAGAAGGTGCTCCCCTTGTCTGTGTTTTGGGGGGTTGGCTGATATTAGCAGTTGCTTGTTTTTCCTACAAAAAAAGAAAAGAAACACATAGTAAAGATCAGAAATATTTATGAAGGGGAAAAAAAATCAAAAAAAGGACACTAAAAAAAATGTTAATTAGAACATTTTTGCAAGGCAAGTCATCAAAAAATTAATTCCCCTATGTAACTTTAATTCACGCAGGCACATTTCACACAGTGTTGCCCAGCCCAGAACACGCTGAGCTCTCTTGCACTGTTTTATGGCTCATATATCATGGCCAGGCTTCGCAAAAGAAGATTTGGGGAGGGCTCTACCCATGTTTGTTACAAGCGCGCTGGTGGCTAAAAAGGCCAATACAAGATAGGCATGTCCAGTTGCAAAAGGCACAGCAGAAAGACTCCTTAGGTGGTATATTCTGCAAGACACAATTATTTCTGCAGTCTTTTCTCCTCAAGAGTGATCCTGCATAAGTTCTCAAAGGAAGCAGCAGCGTTATTGATGGTGTGTCTCCAGACCTCCCGATTGGAGGCCAGAGTAGACCAGTTATGGTGATCAATATGGCCAAGGCTGAGATGTTGTTTCAGGGAGTCCTTGTATCTTCTCTTCGGGGCTCCTCTCTTGCGGCAGCCGGTGGCAAGTTCACCATAAAGCAAGATCTTAGGGAGGTGGTGGTCCTTCATCCTGGAGATGTGCCCTGCCCAGCACAGCTGTGTTCTCAGTAACATGGCCTCAATACTTGTGACTGCTGCTTGTTCTAGAACAGTTGTACTGGTCACATAATCTGACCAGTGGATGTTTAGGTTTGAATGGAGGCAGCGTTGATGGAAGCGTTCTAGGAGTCACAGGTGGTGGCGGTAGATGACCCATGATTCGGAACCGTATAAGAGAGTAGACAGCACTATGGCTCTGTAAACACTGATCTTGGTACTTTTCTTCAAGTGTTTATTACACCATACTCTTTTATGAAGCTTTCCGAAGGCACTGTATGCCTTTGGTTACCTGTTGTCTATCTCCTCATCAATCTTACCATCTGAGGAGATGAGGCTGCCTAGGTAATTAAACTGCTGGACTGATTTGAGCTCTGACTGGCCAATGGTGATGTGGGGATGATGGAAGACTTCCTGAGGTGCAGGTTGATAGAGAACTTCTGTCTTCTTTAAGCTGACTTCCAGCCCAAAGAGCTCAGCAGCATCTGCAAAGCAGGATGTTAAATGCTGCAGAGCTGCTTCTGTGTGGGCGACAAGGGCGGCGTCATCAGCATAAAGCAGCTCCTGGACAAGATGGTTTAAGGTCTTGGTGTGGGCCTTCAGTCACCTTAGGTTGAAAAGGCTTCCATCAGTACGGTATCGAATGTAGATACCGTCTTGATCATCGAGGTCTGCTGTGGCCCTTTGGAGCATCATGCTAAAGAAGATGGTGAATAGGGTTGGTGCGAGAACACAGCCTTGTTTCACACCATTAGTTATTAGAAAGGGCTCAGAAAGTGTGTTGCCATATCTGACTTGGCCGTGCTGATCCTCATGGAGTGAGATGATCATTTTAAGGAACTTGGGAGGACAACCTAAGCGTTCCAAAATCTGCCATAGACCTTTTCTGCTCACAGTATCGAAAGCCTTGGTGAGGTCGACAAAGGTTACGTAGAAACCTTTGTTCTGTTCCCTGCACTTCTCTTGCAGTTGTCTCAGAACAAACACCATGTCTGTGGTGCTCCTGTTGGCTCTGAAACCACATTGGCTTTCAGGTAGAATTCCTCCTGCTATAGCGGGTATTAGTGTGTTCAAGAGTATACTTGCCAGGATTTTGCCAGCAATGGAGAGCAGAGTAATACCACGGTAATTTGAACAGTCTGATTTAACTCCTTTCTTCTTATACAAAGTGATGATGACTACATCACGAAGGTCTGATGGTAGTTTGCCTAGTTCCCAACAGCGTACCACAAACTCGTAAAATTTAGCGTGGAGTGCAAGGCCCCCATGTTTCGAGACTTCGGGTGGAATTCCATCAATCCCAGCTGCCTTGCCAATTTTCACCTGCTGTATGGCCTTGAGGGTCTCTCCTAAAGTAGAGGCAATATCCAATTCATACTTCACTGGTGGTTGTGTGATGGACTGAATTGCTGAGTCTTGGACTACACAGCTAGTACTAAAAAGAGTCTGAAAATGTTCAGACCAACAATTCAGAATGGAGGTTTTATCTGTAAGAAGCGTTTGACCATCTGTGCTGAGTAGAGGACTTTGGACTTGGTACGCAGGCCCATATGCTGTTTTCAAGGCCCCACAGAATCCTCTGTGATCACCCGTATCTGCACATAATTGAGTTTTTTCAGCTAGATTGATCCACCACTTGTTCTGGATGTCACGGAGTTTCTGGTGGAGCTTGCTGCAAGCAAGACAAAAGGCTGTTTTTCTTGTGTGACAGGATGGCAGTGCAAGGTGTGCTTGGTGGGTGGTTCTCTTCTTCCTCAACAATTCCTGGATCTCTTGATTGTTTTCATCAAACCAGTCCTTGTTCTTCTTGAGGGAGAACCCTAAGGATTCTTCAGAGGACTGCAGGATGCTGTTTTTAATATGGTGCCAAAGTGTTTCAGTAGAGGTATCTGTAGAATCTATGGAATGGTTATCAAGCCTAGTTTGAAGATTAGCCTGGAATTTGTTTCTCACTGTGGCTGATTGGAGATTGTTAACTTGGGAGTCTCCTCCTTCGGATGCTGCCCCTTTTAGGTTTGAATTTGAGATTGAAGTTAAGTTTGCAGCGCACAAGCTGATGGTCTGTTTGGCATTCTGCACTAGGCATCACGCAGGTGTGATGGACATCGCGGACATCTTTCCGTCGCACCAAGATATAATCAATAAGGTGCCAATGCTTGGATCTGGGGTGCATCCAGGTTGTCTTCAGACTGTTTTTCTGCTGAAAGATAGTATTAGTGATGGTGAGTTGTTGCTTTGCACAGAATTCTACCAGAAGTCGACCATTATCATTGCAGCTTCCAACATCATGCTTGCCTAATATTCCTTTCCAGGCTTCAAAATTCTTTCCTACTCTGGCATTGAAATCACCAAGGATAATGATCTTATCATCTGCAGGCGCCTTTTGGGTAAGGAGGCGCAGGTCGGTGTAAAATTTATCTTTTTCAGCAGGGTCAGCTTGGAGAGTTGGGGCATATATACTAAAGAGGACAACGTGTTGCTTGTTGTGTAGTGGAAGGCGTAGGGAGATAATTCGGTCAGAATGACCTCTGTCGGCAGATTTTTGAGTTTAGGAACAATAGAGTTTTTGCTCATGAAGCCAACTCCTGAGAGATGCTTTTCAGTTCTTGGCTTACCTGACCAAAAGAGCATGTAACCAGCACCATGTTCTCTGAGGCTGCCTTCCTTGTGAAGGCAAACTTCACTGAGAGCAGCAATGTCGATGTTGAGACGAGGCAGTTCATGGGCAATTAGGGCAGAACGACGCTCAGGACGTCCACTATCCGCAGAATCGAGCATGGTTCTGATGTTCCAGTATGCTAGAGTTAATTTAGGTACACCTCTGGAGGCAGGTGTATTGCCTTTGTCTTTTGATCTTTGTGTGACTGCATCTGTAGAAGATGGCCGTTTGGCTTTGCAAATGTGGGTAAGGCCTTCAAGCCTGTGCAGTGGATTTTTTAGGTGAGACACAGCATGCACGGAACTGAACCCACCCTTTAATCCTAAGGTTCATCTGCCAGGGCCAAGTGAGCTTGGACGGTGGCAGCGAGGTCCTCAGGACGTAGATTTAATTAGAGTGACCTTCTCTTAGATGGATGGCCTTACAGGGCTAAACGAGCTCCATGTGCCCAAGTTTAGAGTTGTCCTTCTCCTTCGTGTGCTCTGAGGCTCCCACTCTCATCTCCCACGAGGGCACAGTCCACGCCAGCGCAGCTCCCCCTCTCTCACTCCTTTCTGTGCCCCGGGCCGGGGACCGCGCGGGGCACCTATGGTTCATATATAAATCTGTGCTATTTTCTGTGGCAGAGTGACTCCATTTTAAGTAACAGTTAAAGTAACAGAAACCATATATTATTTGATGAAAGATATCAATGAAAATAAGAAGGTCAAGCTATTGCTGTTCAGACATAATTTGAATGATAACCCAGAAAGTAACATCACCCTCAGGGAGGGAGGTAAAGGTACAATGCTAAAATCAAAATTATAGTTTTTCTAAGAAGCTTAAGATTCCAACACAATTAAAGCATTCACTCTTCCAGCTGCTCTCCACAAGCAGGGAAGGCTGCAGAAGGACAAAAGATTCCACCAGCGAACTCAGTAGCACCAGTTTTTAATGGATTGGGCACTAGATATTGGAACAGACTGGGGGATCTGGAGACCTCTGTCATTAAGGCGGAGCTTCTGTTCTCTTTCTGATTTAGCTCAAAAATTTGGAGATCGTCTGGAGTAAACAAAGCTGCACATTCAACAGTCACCTCCAGTCAGAGCCCACGCAGTGGGCCACCCACTGTGGCCATTTAGCTAAGATTAACATCACCAAAATATGGCCCAGAGGTACAAACTGAAACAATTACAGACATGTACATCAAGGATGTCACACTTAGTACTGGCCATACTGGAAACAATGACATCCCAGTAAGACTTCACAGGAATGTTCCAAAAACCAAGAGTAAAAGTGATTTTTCCTGCTATAGAGGACTGTGGCTGCCTCCTCCTGGTGGCCCAGCCCAGGACCCTCCTGCACAGCTGCTAAAGTCCAGTGTTGCCCTGTAGAGACCAGTACTACCCAGTACAGACTCTGTAATCCACAGATCCTTCCACTTCTAATTAGGTTGTCCAAGTAATTAAAAATTTGAAGTGCTACTCTCCCAATTTCAGAGAGAAAAGAAACAAAAAAAAATCACCAAAAAAAAGAGCAGACCTCTGAAGAGCAATCAGTATTCTGGGTATGCCTTCAGTACCATAGATCTTGACTGACACCACAGGCTCAGCAGCCTTTGGTTCAGGGACTCATGGTTCATGGTTTTCAGGACGTACTTTTGGTACTGAAGACTATGGTGCTGTGATGCTCTTAAAAATCTCAGAATCACAAAATACCAGAAATCCATACATAAAGTACTGTTATACAGAAGGAGTTTTTATGATACCTACCAACACCCTCAAAAATTTCAAGCACAAGGCTAATTTTCCTCATCCCCACCAAGCCTGAAGTACAAAAAAAACCCCAAAACCAAACAAACAAGTAACAGAGTGAAGTAAATCCTTGCCCTGAGTATGAACTTATTTTAACCCATTAAACAGAATAAAGAAAAAATTGTTAATGTAAATATTTCTGTGTTTCACGGTAAGCAGAACAGAAATAAAGGTAGGAGAGCGAGAGAAGAAAAATAAGCAAATACATTCTCCTCTGGAGTAGAGAAAGACTACCTAGCGATAAGCTACATCGAAAGTTAAGCCACCAGATCAAATGAGTATTTACTGAATACTGTCCACAACACACTAAGTAAAGTAATAGGTGTTAGCTCCCAGGATCATCTTTCAAAAATAACCTCTTTGGTACTTAATACATTTGTAAAAGCACAAAGATTGGCCACATCATGCTATTAGGTTCATCCTTCTTTCACTCTTATTGATACAGTGATGTTATATGTTTCCCAAAATGCTCCCTCCATACAAACCAGCTCTGACACCCTTTATCAACAAATACATCAGGGCTGTTCCCATCTTCTCCCCTCCAAGAAGTGGAAGAGTATTTTTCCTCTGTGAAAGTCTCAGACCCAAACAGCTGAAGAATTACCTTGCAGCTGTACTCACACCTCACCTTTCAACCTGATAACAGAGCTAATGAATTATCAAAGCACAATTTCTTTATGAAATTAATTAAAAGAATCACAAGCCTGTAAAGAATAGTGTGAGAAGAAATAAATGCTATGGCATACAGGTACTTATAATCTACTCTTCAATATCAGCAGTGGCTTCAAAACAAAAAGACAAAACACTGTTTCAGAGTGGGATATTAATTCTGCAGGTTTAATAAAGGAGAAATGAAATATAAATCCTTTTGATATGCAGATCTTCCAAGGGAAGACATGGTACAGTCGGCTTAATAGAAAAAAAACAAACCACAAAAGGAAAGTATGTGCAATCTCTTTTCTGAAAATGTCTCTGACAACCATCAGCAGCACTTCAGTCTCCCCCTATCAATCCTTCATTCAAGATTTGCTTGAGCAGCAATCACACTATATTTCTTCTTACATCAGAAAGAGCCTCACATCACAACAGCTCTCAATGAGTACCAAAAATTTAACTGAAATAATGTTATTTTTCAACTACCCTTGGCATTTTAGCCAAAGAACCACCAAAACAGAAAAGAGAGACAAAAAAGAAGCTTCTCAGAACCCCTCCACTGAGGGTGGACCAGGGCCACGATCCCCTGTGCCAGTGCCCACAGTGCTGTGGGGTACAGGGGCAGAAAGAAAACACACAAACAATGCAGTTTAAAGTAAATAATTTGGTACCAAAGTAGAAAAAAACCCTCACAAATGCTACAGTCAAAAGTTACCTATGCACAACTCAGACCAGCAGCGGGCACTCCAACAGACTGTCACCAGTCATAATTAATGCCTTTACTCGGCACTATGGCCTGGGACTCTGAGTGACTCTAATGCTTTTCTGGATAAGGAATCCTGAATGACAAGCATCAGGATTAAAAAGCATCACAGAAATCCTGGCTTCAGAGCAAAGAAACAATTCTAAAAGGACAGAAATGCTTCAGCGCCAATTATCACTGTCGTCCTCTTAAAGTAAAGAATGTATTTCCTGCAAAGTAAAGTATAATGAGCTGAGCAAGCAGCATGGATTTTGTCTACACTGCTGTGAAGCATGGCTTGGAATGTCAGGACACATCAGAGAGAGGTCACACCGTAAAACGTGACCTCACTCTAAGCTGGGGCTTCAAATTCCTGAGATATATGGCTCTGTCTGTCTTTTAATACCACATTTTCACATCCTGACAGCAGCAATGCACAGGCTGGGCTTTTACAGGGATAAAGAACCTCTCCCTGGTATTTCCCTCTACAACAGCAAAAAAAGAATAGGTCTTTCCAGATCACGTGCAGTTATTAACTCGAGCCTGCATCCACTCAAAACAGAGCAGAGGGGTTTCAGAGCACAGTCACACGCAACAGGAGCACTAGTTTTGCCTTGATCTTAGGAATACAATGTGGTTGGGCAGCAGAGCACACTGTGCCCCAAGGGCAGCCCTCTGACAGGGCAACACTGAACATGGTGTGCAAGAACAGGACAGCAGGACCATGCAACCCATTACAATGCAAGACCTGCCCTACTGGGTTTGGATGAGCTTCACTTCTAATATTTCCCTGTCTCTAGCAGTAGTCTCTAGCAGCTGATATAAAAAAAACTAAAACCAGTGATGTAGAAATAGGTCAGGTCCATGTCAATATTTCTTCCTGATACTCTTGCAGACTCAGATAATGTGTGGGCCAGGAACTTCTTAATTTCATTATATTTTATAAACCATCCTGGGTTTCTCTTCAGTGATTTTGTCCCATCTGCCCTTGAAAGAATTTATCTTTTAGTATCCAAAAGCTTCTAGAGCACCAGTCCCCTCATGGGCAGTGATCTGAAATTGATAGAAGGGCATATGTAAGGTGTAGGCTGTGGGGGAAGGAAAAACCATACCAGCTGTCCCTCACATGTTAACAAATTGCTGAAAGCCCTAGAACATCAGAAGTAAAGGAGAAGAAAGGTATGCTGTAGTCATATTGACTCAGGTCCATTATGTCACAATACAGTGAGAAAACAGGGGGACAGATATGGGGAAAAGTGCAGCACATCACTCACTTCTACTGGATGGCAGCTGCATCCCAGCTGCAAAAACATGCAACAGCTTCAAGTGCCTGAACAACCACTAATTCCCACAATGATAATTTTGTTTCTGTTAACATCTACCATACACACATCCATAAGGAATGAAAACATTTCATTAAAGCTGATGTAGATTTTCAATGAGTGTCTGATTCTACTCAGGACGTGAATTCAACAAATGTAAAGGTTCTAACAACCAAGATATAAAGATACAAGATGTATCCCTGTGACTTGAGCCTTTGTCCTCGAGCAGTGCCCAATACAACATAAAACATTCTGTCAACTACACTGATGAAGAACTGCCTCTACCTTTTTCCAATTACATTTTCAAACGCATCTGCAGTTTTCACCTTTGTCCCTCTGGCACATCTTTTGCCTATTTCTACAAGGCACCATGCACAGATACACACTCAGTTGCTCACCATTAGACTGACAATGTGTACCTCAACCTAAAGCTGACCCTTCCCATTCCAGTAGACACCCCCCCCCCCCCCCCGTTTAGGCTGAAGGCTTGAGCAGCACTGCTGAAATGATACAAACAAGTACGGCAGTACCTTTCCTTTGCTAACATATTTAGGTAATGAAGTGGATGAGATCATTCCAAGAGCAATGGTATCACAGTTCTATCCCTTCCAAAACCTGTCCACAATATTTCTCTCCTTTGCTAGATGCAATAACACTGAGTGTTAGCACAACCAAAGGTCTTCCAAGTAACTACCACAGGCTGTTGTGAAGGATCAGCGTTAAGGTAAAATGGATATTACAGCCTTAAGGCCACATCTTAGTTTTTATTTTGAGAAACTGGACAGACTATAAATTTAGTACTTTAGAAGAGTTGGAACCTTAGTACTGCAATAAGCTGCTGCTTCTGGCAACAAAGCAGAAGAGGCGAGAGTGGACCCTTAGGAAGAGTTAGAGAGGGACTGTTTTGCATCCTTTACTTTACAAGTTATAAAGACACCAAGCAGAATGGAATCTGCTGGAAACAGCTGCTGAACACACCTGCTGTCTGTCTCTTCCAGCCAGTCTGCAAGCTACAGCTGTATGACTTCAGCGTCAGCCATGCCAGTGTAGTGGAACACAAGGGATTGTAGAAAAGTTTTGAAGTGACAGACACAGGCTACAGCTGTGCTACTCATACACGCAGGAAGGGTAGCCAATTCCAGGATTCAGAGGGGAAGGCTCACTGCCTTCAGTGAGTTCATGGCTTTCCCGCTGAGCTTTTATCTGTGTGGACCAGCCTGCTACTTTGATGACCTGGTTCTTCTCTCTAATGATGAGCAGCAGGATGACCTTAAGTAAGGCGACTCCAGCTCTGTGCTTCAGCACCTCCCCTTCCCCACATTTCATCTGTGTCACTCAGATAACATGTCTATTCTCCTTTATACAATGCTTCAAGATCCAAGGATGAAAGTACTGCCTGATAGTTAAGCAGAAAATCACTGAGAACCTCAAAAGTAAATACTTCCTGAAGAAACAATCCTATGAACCAGTGTCTGTTGGCATATAACAGATAAATTGCATGTACTCCCTGCAATGAGTGTATGTAATTCCAAAACTTTAGAGTTATTAAATAAATCATCTTCACACTGCTAACTCCTAAATCTTTTAAAGTATTATTTTATATTACTGCATTGTGAGGCTAAAATTGGAAAAAGCCTATGGAACCATTTAATCTCCTCAGCAGCTCTGCACAAGGGCGTATCTTACCAAGCAGGTTTCTATCTACAGTAAGCCTGCTGGTTTTTTTAATCTACTTTTAAGTTTCCGAGGAAGAAAAGCTTAAGAAGCCTGTTCTACACTCTAACATTATTCATTTTGCACTCTCCTTGATGTCGTGGCTGATTAGCATCTCCTAGCGTCAGACTTTTTAAAGCTCTACTCTTCTTCTCCCACTCCTTCAGGACTATTTACCCAAAAATCTGAGAAACAGAGTTTTTTATCGTTACCTTTAGTTAAACAATAACCATATGGGATTTTACTATTTTCCTTTCAATATGGATATAAACTCTTCAAAGACTTTCCTATTTCTTTGTCAATTTCATAATGCATTATCAAACCTTTTCTAGTAGGCAGGTGAACAACCTTGACATTATAGACAAGATTGCCCAAAGCTGCCTGTTTCAAAAAATCAAAGACTAGGGAAAAAACTTCTGACTTTTAAACAAAAATGTAACATTGCAGACTCTTGGGAGCTGTGTACAACTATTGTGAGTTGCTACCTCAACTGCTTAACAAATCAGAGTGTTTTGGAGGTAGGTGTGAACCACAGTGGAGCTGATGCTGTTCAGTGGGTTTATGGAAGAGGGTTTTGATCTGCTTTCACTTTTAAGCACTGCAAAGTCAATGGAAGGAGTGAAATATACAAAGAAGTTCACAAGAGGAAACACACACAGTATTCTAAGAACTCAAAAAGCAGAAGTATCCAGACAATAAATTTAGTAAGAGTCTTCTGCTGCTGGAAACAGATCTTTTCAGTGAGAGGTCAGAAAGAGCAACTCCACAACTCCAACCTACAGGCCTCAACTCCTGCCCTTCCCACAAAAAAGTCAGCACTTCTCTATTAAGAGTAAAAATGCTCAGTCCAAGAATCTGGCATTAAACCAAGAATGTATAAATGAACAATGGTATTTAAGAAAAAACTAAAATATCTATAGAAAGGAAAGGAGGAACATGTTCCCAGGCTAGAGTAGCCTTCCTTGCTTTTCTGGACAGGAAAGAAAGGCAATTGCTTAAATCATCTACTTCAGAGGGTTGCAATAAAAGCATTTACTAGCCTTTATTTGCAATGCAGTTAAACAAGCTTAGACAAAGCTATTTCCCACATAGGTTCTCCTAAGGATAAAGCATCAGGCACATCTATTTCTGGCTTCCCTGGACCAATGACTAACATTTAAAGACAAATAGACAACTTGTAACAGTCATGTCTACAAACCCTTCTCTTTTTTAATCTGCTGTTAGCCTTCCTTGGAATAGCAGAGGCTCCTGGGGAAATGATCACTGCTGGAACTCGTGACCTGGCTTGAACAACACCTTCTCTTTGCATTATCAGCCGACTCACTGTAGCACACAAGGACCTACCACCCAGTGGCTAACAGGGAGCTTCTGGGAGAGAGATGACCATTCCAAATAACTCTTCAAACACTGCCTGCAACCCTTGTTGCCTTCTGATGGTGCACAAGAGATGCTGTGCTCCAAATGTAAAGTTGCTTGTGTAAACTCAACGTAAATACCAGCTCCTTAGGAGGCAGTATCTTGAAAAATAAGTATCTTTTCTAAAATACAGCACAGACCATATATTTGCAAGTGTGTCAGTAGATGACCCACATGTGCAACGTCTATGCATGAATTTGAATTTCCGCCTGTGGAAGAAAAGCCAGAATGCAAACAAGGTCGAAAGCATCACAGTGCCCTCACTTCACCTGTACCTCTGGGAAACTGAAAAACCAGGTCTGTCCCACAGTGTCCTGGCACTGCACAGCAGATACTGAGATAGCTTTCATGGATACTAACATGAAATATTTGGAAAATATGAACACAGCAAAGAAATATTCCCAGTAGGCCTCTCAGCAGCACATGACAAAACTATACATTCCTGGAATGAATAGTGAGTGGCTGGAGTCACCAGTTAATTTCCTGAGGACTCCCCCTTTGCTATCAAAAGGCAAAAATCTGTACAGGAGGAAATTTGTTACTGACTTTTCTTCATAGTATGTTCAAACACTTGAATTTACCTCTGTCACTTCTGCTTTTTTCTCTCCTGGCTTGGAAGAATCTCCACTTGCCTTCTTGTCACCATGCTGTAAATAGAGAAAATAGATGTGTAGTTAGTAAGGCCTTAAATTATACCCTCTATATAGCAAAGCTGCCAAACATCTTATTGCAAGTATGATTCCTTTCATATACGACAGTATGACAGAAGGAAACATGAAGGTTTTCTTCTCACTAATAGATTGTATTTCTAAATGACCTGTTGGGTAACTTCATGTGGAATCAGCCAGAAGCTCAGGACTTCCACGACAGTATGTGTAACATGATCGCTCTTGTGAAAAGCTCTGGAAGATATTCAACTTATCACTCATTCTTCACCAGCACAGCACTCTCCAACAGCTTTGGAAATGCTGTCAGTCCCACAGGCTTCAGCAGAAACTGGAACAGCTCCCAGGGAGACCAACGGGATGTGTGCAATCCTCTCCAATACCTGAACTTCCCTCAGACACGCTAAAATGCTCATTATGCCCAGCCCTCCTTACCTGAAAGAAAGCTGTTACCATGATTTCCATAATTCTGGTGCTGATATAGAAAAAAATAAATGCTGTAACAGTTCAGGCACGGGTACACATTAGGAAATAAGAGTTCATCCAGGATTCCCAAACCTCCTCAATCTTTCATCTACTCCAAGACTCTAAAACTCTTCCTTTCACCTCACCTGATGTGCAACCCCATTTGCTTCCCACATGCAGCAATGTACACAGTTTGTTCATCACACGTTGCAACTCTCTGCATTTCTGAAAAGTGGTGAATATGGTCCCTCAAAAAAACCTTTTTCAAAAATAATAGAATAAAAGTAAAAAGCAAGAAATTAATATAAAAGGCAACATAATGTAGCTACTATTTAGTATCTCAGATACTGTAACTTCCCACAGCCAGTGAGACATCTGGGAGCAAGGATTCCCGTCAGGTCTGTTTTGTTAAGTAAAGACAGGAGATGATTCAAGACTCATTTATTCCCTTCTGTTTTGAGGACTGAGCAGCAGGGGGTAAAGTTTGCTAATCCACTAAGTAATGAGTTCCTACAGATTTTTCTTTACATGGCTATAGGGAGAAAGTAATGATCCATGTATCACTGCACTATGTTCAACAGAAATCTGTTCTAGCACATCTGCAGACAGGCTGGGAAAATACTATAGCTGAATGAAAAAATAAAACTAGAAATAGAAGCGTAGCATGTCTCTAATTGTTTCCATTATACTGGAACACAACAAAAATTTCAATAATTGTTTTGAACAACCTCTAATAATTCCAGTTTTTAAAATGAGTTTGGGCATTATTAAGGTACTTGACAAGTTTTAAAATTGAGAATGCTGTTCTCATATTTGAATTGTGCCTCTTCAGAGGAAAAACAAGCCCCGTAGGTAGTCTTTTCACGTAAGAGATGAATTAATTCACTGCCCTGTAACAGCACTTTCAGTATAGACACAATTAACCCATTTATCTGTGCTTTTTACTGCTACAGTAAAAGCATATCACATACATACCAGTAAAAGCAACATCAGTGAGTGCTGTTGCTGATAGAACAGTAATTCCAGAGACAGCACTGCTTTAAGGCTCAGGAGCTGCAGCTCCTGGCCAGCAAAACTCTGTCGATGGGGCTCTCTTCTTGTATGGATATCCTCAGCATCACAACTCTCTAGAAGCCAAATGCTACTCTGAATCCAGCTAATTCAGCTATTGAAACAAGCATGTCTTTCCACACGCCACATGTATTTCCTTGCTTTCATTCACTTTCTTCTTCAAATTCAGACATGGTTTTAAAAGCATCAACACCAAGCAAAGTGCAAGTTTTTTAGTTTTTTAGTTTTAAATTTTAGTAAACCAAGTCAGAGAATGTAGGAACTAAATACTTAATTCCTACTGAGTGTGCCAGACTTTCACCAGGGGTAAATCTGGTCTTACCCTTCTTCCCTAAGTCCATCTCCTCATCTTCATACCAAAGAAACCCGCAGCAGACAGGAGCATGGCATCCAAAAGGGCACCCAGTCCCAGGACTATGAAGAGGAAAATATGGAAGGGGGCTAGCAGAATGTCAACTCTATGTCCTTGAGGGACCCCGGGGCAGCTTTAATGTCCAGGGAGGACACGGAATGGACCAGGACAAGGACCACTACTTTGCCACCCCTAATCTCAAGTCAGAGAGAGATTAAAAGCATCCATCTTCCCTCCAGAATGCTGTGTCAGACTATACCTATAATAAAGAGACTTTGACTTAGAGGCCCAATACTGCTTATTCGAACAGAGAGAACAAAGCATATACAGTCTGACCAAAGTACTGGTAAGTTGGAGTCATGCGCTGTGTACACACCAACCGCTAATACCCGCTGGCCTCAGATAACAAAACAGCTTGTGAAAGTACTGCCTTGCAGGAAAGTCTGCCATCCTGAGGAGGAAACCTTGGAAAGCACAGCTTCCTAATACACCTTCTGAGGAGACCATGCTGGTTCCCTGAACAGTTGATGTGTAAGATATGAGGAGGGACCCTGTTTCAAAAATGCCCTTCAACAGTTCCTTCCTTATCTGTTATTTTCAAGCTTTGAATCCTTCAGTAAAAAAATAAATATATAAATAAAATAAAGACAGTAAATCAATCTGCATGGCAAGAGGCTAAGCTCAGGTTTCCTTGGACAGTGTGCATGCAAAGCTCCTTCGTATTCACAAGCTGATGACACGAGCTGTCTTCTTCTTTTGGCACTCTTTCCTTTTCTTGTTCATCTGTCCTTGCAACGCCAAAGATACACATCCATAACCAAGCCAGTGGGTCAGAGCATCTCCCGCTCTCTCACACGGGCAGTGGGCGTACAGCTAAAGTTACATGTCTAGTTTTACTCAAGAGCTAAAAACAATTCCTTGTATCTTTTAAGTTGGCCCAAAATATTTTCCAGCATTCCTAACTAAAAAAAAACAAACCCACAAACCCACCTATAATCACATGCTCACTAAAATATAGGTGTATCATGAAGAAGAAAGTTTATCCTGAGACCTTCATCCTGTTCTAAAGTGCACAGAAAATGTCACCACCTATTATTTTGAGACACGCTTTTAACTTCTGACTCAAAGAGCATTTATAAACTAGAAGGTAACTGGCCTGGGTGAAAAGTACAGAGCAGATTACTAACAACTGACTAGACACCTCTGCGTGCAAAAAAAATCCAACCTCTTACTAAAGGCTTTCCTTCAAGAAATTCATCCTACACCTCAGGAGCCCCGTCAGCATTAACGAACCTTCAGTTCAACGCCATTGCGCAGCATCTCAGAGGATGCACACTAACTGGGTGAGAAGTGAAGCCTCCCTGCAAGACTCTCAGCTGAAGTCAACCAATTCTGCACTACAGATATTAAAGGAGATGGGAATCTGACCTGCCTTTTCATCTGAAATGGGGAAGAGGATAAAGATCTTTGATGCTGGTCAGAAAACTGACAGATATAAAGAGCTGCCAGGGAAGCTACAATCAAGCCATGTAAGAAATGGAAAGGTGAAACCTGGATTCTTCTTACAACCCATTCTGCTTTAAATATACCAGTCAGTAAAAACCTTGCTAGAGGAACATGGGAATCTCCTTTGTGTCTGGAGACAAGAGAGAACTCCAGTCCCATGTGTTCCCACAGGTGCTCTTCTGGTGCCAAAAACCATAATGATGGGTTTCCAAAGAGCAGACGTAGAAGTTTCCTTCTGACTACAGGTGTCATATCTTAGCATCTTTTCTTACCCTGGATGCAGTGATCCAGAACTATCAAGGCCTTTAACACCCATTTCATCGCTCAATGCAGCAATTTCCAAACCTTCCTCCTTGTGACTTTGTGTCACCTCTACCACAGTATCACTGATTTGACTTGACAATGAATGATACCTGAAAAGTGCTAAACATTGATCCGAACTACATGGAGCAACTTAAAAGTACAGTTATAAACTTAGCAGGTTTCATCTACCTGATTATATATTTAGGAAATACATTTAAGTGATATTTTCTTTTGCACAATGTATACTTTCTGTAAAACTTTAACACAAACTTTTCTTCCCCACTAGTCCATACAGAGACTGTTTCCTCCTATGACTAATAAACCATAAAGGTTTTTTAAAGGCTTTTTAACGCAATCACAGGCTCGTCACAGCAACGAGTAGGGACCCAAGTCCATCCAACACCGCCTGGAGCCATCAAAGAAATGTGGTTTACTCAGGGAGGATCTGGCAAGCGCCGGCTCTTCCCGGCAGCGCCGCCATCCACCTGGCAAGGAAGAGCATGCCTCTGTAGAAAGAAGGCACAGTGAGGAGTTTTTTCCGAAGAGCAGGCACAGCCGCACATAAATCGTGGTGCACTTTCGTCACTTCTCGATTTCGCGTTGTGACGAAAAACTTCCAAGAGCACCAAAACACCTGGTTTTCAAGTGTGCGCTCCCATCTGACCTGAAGCACCGCTACAGGAACCTTTAAAAAAGACACTGGCTCGCCTCCAGCCACCACAACCCCCTTTCCCTGCGCCTTCTCCAGCCTGAATGCTGGGGAGCGGAGGGAGCATCCCGGCCGCCGGAGCCCTCCGCATCCTGCGCCCGCCAACGGGGCCCTCCCTGGGGTGCTCCGGTCTCTTCCCCGCCCCCCCCCCCCGCACTCACCATGGCGTACCACCACCGGGCGAAAGCCATGGCGCTGCCGCTTCTGCTCCTCGCCACCCTACCCTGCCCGCACTGCCCGGCACGGCCCGGGACGCGCCCCAGGGCGGCGCCCGGCGCGGAGCCGCTCCCACCGCCAGGGCCGCGGGGCGCCCGGGGCAGCGGCATCTCCGCCCTCCTCGCACGCACGTCCCCGCATCCCTCACATCCCTCTCGGTCCCGACTCACCTCCCCGGGCAGTGGCTGCTGCCCCGTCCCGCGCTCCGACATTGCTGGCGGGGCTTCTGCCGCCGATCCCGGGGAAGAGAAGCAGGGGCGGCGGGTAGCTCCCGGCTCCACGGGCGGCTGGAAAGGCGCTCGGTCCCTCCCCTTCCTGCGGGCGCCGAGCCGGGACGGGGGAACCGGGGAGGAGGGGCACGGGGCCGGGATGCGGCGGGAAATGTCGAGTGCCTGGCAGGACGACGCTCAGCTGAAAAAAGTGTGGCTTTCCTTAAAATGAGGAGGGACAAAAAGCGCATAGACATTTTCCTTCTCGTGAAAGTTATTCCCCTTGGGAAAGTGTTTGGGTGTGGACAGCCGACCCTAGGCTGGCTCCAGACTCCAGAGCAGATTCCACCGTGAGTCCTACCCGTCACGACTTTCTCCACCTGGATGAAACCAGGCAGTGGGTGCTTGAGACTGCTGCAACACCCAGCTCCTGCACCAGCCCTGATCCAGCCTTGGCATCCTGGCTATTCCATCAGCCTCCCCACCAGCCTTGGCATCCTGGCTCCTTTACCAGCCTCTGTCCAACCTTGGCATCCCGGCTCCTTCACCAGCCTCCCTCTCCAGTCTTCTCATCCCAGGCTATTCGACCAGCCTCCCTCCAGCCTTGGCATGCTGGCTCCTCCATCAGCCTTAAACCTTGGGCCTGAACTCATTCCTAACACACAAACACCCCTGGTTTTGAAGACAGTCTCATATCCTGTGGATTGGTGTGGTGTTTAGCACTCATTTAGAGGATTTGCTGTAGCTCAGGCTATGAAATGGAAAACACAAGAGCTTGTGTGCAGGAATGGGCACAGCTCACCAACTTTGTCTTGCCTAAGAAACAAAAGAAGAAGGTATCTGGAGTGTACTGTGCCAAGGGATCCCAGCTTCAGGCTAGATATCTGCTGGATGAGTTGTACTACTCCGAAGAGGTAAGAACAGCAGGAGTTCCTGAACACATGCACCTGTGAGGAGCCCCTGTCTGTCAGCAGGAGGAAAGAAAAGTGCCCCAGTCTTTAGGGAGTGCTCATCTCCCGCTCCCTAATTCCTTGGTGAAGAGGCATTAGGACTAAGCCACTTGAACCCAGTTAATGCCTATGCCCTTTCCTGTCAGAATGAAGGAGACAAGTGGGCGAGAGTGAACCCCTCAAGGCCTTGGGGAATGGCTTTAATCTGCATAGAGAGAGGATGGTTCAGACATGCCGTTTGCATAAAGACGCCCCTGCCCATCCTTTCTGATTAGCTTTGTGCAGATTTATGGCTGGTCTTTGTAGTGTTTCAACCTGTGACACCTATGAGTTTTCCATTCCGCTTGACAGGTCACCTGCCTAAAATTTCGAGTACCCAACCTTTACCTGAGCTCTGCATTGCATCTGGCCATGACAAAGCAGTTGCAGGGGACCATCTTACAAGGATGTGCATCAAGGCAAGGAGCTCCAGAGGAGGTGGAGGTGAGGGCCATGTTTAATGCATGGCTTTTACACCGGGCTCCTGTGTGTGCTCTTTTACCAGGGTCACTCTGGCAGGTCTAACAGACTGTGCTGCATTCCTCGGCTGCAGGCAGCAGACCCTCCCTCCCTGCTGGCACAGTGCTCAAGGGAGCCTTCAGCGAGCTTCACCTCTCTCACTGCTTTGTGCCTGATGACAAACAACTGGAAATGACGGTAATTGAAATAGTGGAGCTCTACAGTAGTGAGGTGGTAATAAATGAAACCCTCAGTGATGTCAGTCTGTATCATGCTGGGCATTCAGGGTTCTCCTGGCCCAGAAGCACATCATCAGATCTAAGATCTCCTAGTGGGTTAGGTTTATAGCTGCAGGAATGAGGAGAGCTGCCCAGACACTTGCCGCAGTTCCTGCAGACACTGCAGTGTTTTGGGAACTGACTGGGCTCCATCTGGCTTTGCAAGGAAATCTTGCTTTAGGATAAAGGAGTTGGCACTGTTGTTTCTATTAAAAGGCTCCTCTGGTTTGCCACTGCTTCAAGAAATCATTGTTTATGGGCAATTTCTGCATAAATTTACTCTTAATGAGTTGAGATTACTTTTATATGTAAAGGATGTAGGTAGCCCACATTTACCTGGGAATGGAAAAGCAAGTCCTTGTTCCTCTGACAGAAGTGATGCCAGCTGATGGGTGCCTGAGTCAGCCTTTGAAGTGCTGCAGGCCTAACCACCCAAACACTTTGCTCATTTGGGTAAAGATTTGGGTATTTGATTGAAGCACTTGCTAGTAATTATCCAACTATTAGTTTGTTCAATGAATGCTGACTGGAGAAAGAGCAGGACACACAGGTTCTTTACTCTGGTGATGTGTAATGTGAACAAGTATTCAAAAAAGAGCTTGTGTGCTTTTAATAGTCATTTATAGATAAGCATCATGGATAAGTTTCCATGTAATTCAAGGTATTAGGAGTCTAAAATTGGAATCCAGAATGACAGACCCATTTTCCTCACCATACCTCATCTCCAAAGGGCACCAGTTGACGTCAAATGCTTCTGAATAAAAAGGTGTTCAGAATTCTGGCAAGATCGGAGGGAATTTTTGCCAAGCATACATGTTTTATTAATATAACTTGCGTAATAGTATGACTGCAAGTTTATGAGTCATTCTCCAAATTTACAAAATAAAGTACAAAATCTCTTCTGTAACTGGATTTTTATCTAGAGTAGTTTAAAAGAGGTCTGAATTAAGTATGAAAACTTTCCTCCTCTTCTTGTAGTTAACAAAGAGACTCATCTCAAGTTTTTGTTCTGTTGTCTTCCTCCCAAAACCAAAATCATCAGGATTTACTTTCTTTTTAATTATTATTTGGTGCATTCAGTCCTACCCTGTTTTAACACACCCATTGTAACAAAGACAGATGTTTCATTTTCTTCTTCTGTTTTTGTTCACAAAGTGTTCAGTAAATGGAAATTGGAATTTTCAGTTACGGAAATCCTGTCTGTTGATAGGAATAGTTTGATAACATCCTTGCTCTAAAAAGCAGTAATTCCAATCCTTACTATTGAAAAGAAAGGTTTCTTTCCATATCTATGGATACGTATATTTTCATACATGTTAGAAACATGTTCTCTTTTAAGTGTGGTCTGAAGATTTCCTGCAGGACTCCATCCCACTGCTGAATGGGGATTCCCTTTTCACAGACAGAAGTCATAAGCTTTGACACCAACCAATGAAAATTAGAGTATTCCTTGAGAATTGATATTTTGGAATTCCCATGTATTTGGTCCTCCTTTCTCTCCCCGAGCACGTTCTGTGGGGAAGCCAAATGAAGCCATCAGTTTTGGCAGTCAGCAGAGATTTGAGGCAGCTAAGGTGAGACCACACTATCCCCAGAATAGTTCTCACTGTTGATTTGAAAACCGCTTAGGAATGTTGTGCTTCCCATCATTGACTTGCTTCATTTAGCAAACCACAGGCATTTCTTTGGACTGGATACAGACACAGATGAGGTTATGACTCCAAAGTGAGTCCAAAAGGAAGAGCAGCACAATGAGCTGGGCGTTACCCTAGTGAATGTCAAACATTGCAGCTATGCAGGAGTGGCTAACCTGCAGCTCATGTCTGTCTGCTGGTTTTATCTAAAAAGAACTTGCCCGAGATGAGGTGTATTCTCTCGAGTGTAAAACTAAATTATGAAATCACAGCAAAATGTATTAGCTAGGCCTCACTGATTTTTATTAACCTGATTTGCAGAGATTTATACATGTGAAAATTACAATAGCATTTGTCCTGCATTCTCGAACTGTAGGATTAGATTAGTCTGTAAATCCAAACTGCAGATTGGTGAGGTCTGTTTGATAGGTGAGACAAAAAAACTTTGTGTTTCTAGAAGTAAACTTTAAATTCTTTGTACACCAGAATTGCAAAATCAATAGAAATCCACGCTAATAAAATAAAACACATACCTTTTAAGTACAGTTTACATTTCAACATGCAGATCTTTGGAAAATGCTTTTATCTGTGTCAACCCTATATAATGCAAATCATAAAATGCATGCAAGGAATTAAAACTTGCGTGTACTTCTTGGGCATTTTCTCATTTAATATCTGTTTGCTACAGAAACAATGATCTGCCTTAGACTGATAGCATTCCCTCCAGTGCCACACTGCACTTATCCCTAATCATCCAGGTGCACAACGCTTCCCCAGGGCAGTTCTCTCCTTCAGGTGAAATTAATCCTTAGGTTCTTGATATTAATAGAGGCTCCACAGAGGAAGGGTTGGGAAAAAGAGATGTGGTTTTTTGAAATGCACCCAGGAAAACAAGCTAAAACCTGTTTGCTTAGGTTTGCAGAGATGCAGTAAATCATTTACAAGGGTGACTTTTGATCCCAGGGTAACAAAAGAAGAGGTTTTACATGACACCACATCTCTGCTTGAGTTTTGGTTTATATTTCTCCTTTTCTCCTACCCATGCAGAGATACACAAGCAATCAGGGCTGAAAAGGCCCCAGCCAGATTGAAAGTTAATAGCTAATAGAAAAACAAAAATAAATTCAACTGCTTAATATATAGTATGTATGTACCTTCATACGTACATGTCTGTATGTCTGTCTTGCAGCTATTTGGTACTAGTATATGATGTAGTGCACTATAGCACTAGCTAATATTCCCATGATTCACAGGGAAAATAAAAGGTAATTTAGACTGATGAATAATAACTGAAAACAGCACTGGAAGATATAATTAGTTTACACAGAAGATATAACAAAATGTTATGTTTAAGAAAGAATTTTGATAGAAATCTTGGAGATCCTTTATGGTGAGGAACATGAGAAAAAAATCTCTTCCACCTGCCTCCACTCAGCCTTTTTAAGGAGTATCTAGAGCCTGTAGTTGGATATCATCTGTAGCTATCGGTGAGAGAAGCACCACACAATGGCCATACCCCTTCATAGAAAAAAGATCGTCACTTTTTCAGCTGTTCCTTGTCGCCTTTCGGGACTGTGCTGCTGGGACAGTACTGGACACTACTGGTGTTTATAAAACACAAAATGCTCTTTTGCCAGCACTGCTAAATATTTCTTTTACTTCCTGCTAACGTTTGAAAATTCTTCCCCAATCCTACGTTGTAGGGAGAGGGATATTGGCCGTGGCAGTGGTGGAATCACCATCCCTCAAGGGATTTAAAAGACGTGTGGATGTGGCACACGGAGACATTGTTTAGTGGTGAGCTTGGCAGTGCTGGGTTAACAGTTGGATTCAATGATCTCAAGGGTCTTTTCCTACCTAAATTATTTTGTGATTCTACGATTCTTCCCATACTCTTTCAGCAGCTGCCTGTGAAACAAGACATCAGTAATTATTGACAGTACTTCCACAGTGTTTCCCTCTGCAGTTGTGACAGGTTACAAGAAAAACCTCTGGGAAACAAGAAATTCCTATTGAGACAGAAGGAAATTAGCTCTTCTCCACTATTTTTAGCTGGGTGCAGCCTCTGCCTCAGTAGGGTTTGAAGACCCCAAGCTTCCATTCACATTTTGGGAACAGGCTGTTGCCTGCGCTGCTGGTAAACTTCGTTGGGCTTAAACATGGGGCTATATCAGCAATTAAGTTATTATATAGCTTGTCCTCTTTGATATGCTGTGCATGAGAAACAACTGTGAGTTCCATCTAAGCATGAAGTCGTGTGTAATGGCCTAATTAGGTCTGCAAGATGTGTTTGCATGCAGATGCACACATTGGTGCAATCATATGCACATTTTAAGTATAAACACATTGTATTAATTACACTCTGGAGTTAAAAAGAAAAGGTTGCTAAACACTTAGCCAGTCACAGTTGCATGATAAGCCTGGAAACAGGGATAAGGACAGGCA
The DNA here is from genome assembly GCF_003945595.2 of Pipra filicauda. NCBI lineage: Eukaryota > Metazoa > Chordata > Aves > Passeriformes > Pipridae > Pipra > Pipra filicauda. Next base: position 28,388 of record NW_024104796.1, on the reverse strand, counting down.
ATAGCATCCCTTTGGAGAGCTCAATAGCTGCAGATTGGGTGTGGGGGTTGATGGGTGTTGAGCATTTAGCAGCCTTGTCAGCATCTGGTCCATCCTGTGCTTAACCTGGATTGACTAGTGCCTTATCTGAAAGTGACACTAACATGTTAAAAGCTGCATTAATATTAACAAGCATTATAGCCATCTGCTGTTCTGCCATTGCTTCCCTGTTCAGATGTTTTTTCAGTTCAAGTTCATTTTCAGTTCTTTTCCATCATTGGCAACTGCATGCTCCCCACAGACTAAGTTTCACAGGTCTCTTCTTAGATTAATACCACATTTGGTGCCTTTAAGAAGCACAACTTCCAGTAAAAACAACAGAAGGGAAGCCAAAGTAAGGATGGGCTGGTAGAGAAATGTTTTACAGAAAACTGCAACGCTGCTTCGCAGTAAATTATTTCCTGTTTCAGAAATGTGCAAAAATAAGGAACTGGGATTGCTTGGAAGGGAAACATGGGTAACATAGAAAATATTTTACAGCTGTGTGTTGCTTTGAAGGCAGTAAATTTTTCATAGTTAAAAGAAAGCAAATTGAACTAACATCGAGCCAAACCAGAGATAAGTGAGCACCAGGACCACAGCACTCAGTGAAGCTTGACTTGATGTTTCGTTCTGAGCAAGTTAAAAAAAAAAACACCCTCACCTTTTACTAGTTCCACTGTGTGCTAAAAGAGATCACTCCCACCTTGGTCACTGATTGCAGCTATTTTGTGGCTGCAAAATAGTACAGTAATGTAAACCATTGATTCACTTGAGTGGCCAAACTCAAGGTGAGAGCCTCTGCGATGCATTGCTTTAGGACAAGCCTTCTTGCAGCAACTCCCCTTACTGCCCACACTCCTCTGAAAACAGACATGTGGCATTAATGGGGCCAAAGTGTGGATAACTTCCACTCAGCACACACCTCTTTCCCTTGGGAGTAGTTCTCTGCTCTCCTTTCTGTTTTAAGCTGTGTGTTGGTTTTGTGTTTACCCTGAGAATTGCAGTGGGGTAGCCCTGCATTGCAGCAAAACCTGTTTTCTGTGCATGTTCACCACGAAGCAACAGCACAGGAGTGCAGAGAACTTGATTTGTGGTGAAACCGCTTGGCAGGACAACCCAGCACAATTTAAATGCTGCTGATGTGCAAATCATTATAAGCTGTAACAGAGGGTTGTTTTTTTTTTTTCTTTTCCACATCACAAAACCCCAAATCTGTCACTTCTACTCAGAGGCACACACTGTTTCTCTGAGGCAGGCTGATGGAGCCAGGCAAGCCAAGGTGATGAGGCTCTGCTCCCTCTGCTGATGGTCTGCCCCAAATGTTGTGAAACCTGAAGTGTTTCACCATGGGACAGGAGAGCAGTAACAGGGAGGAAGTTCTATGAGGAAATGCATTTGTTTTGTGTGGAATGACTCGTGATGACACTAGCCAGGACCTTGCCCAGGCTTGTGCTGCCAAAACCAGCCTGGCCACCCTGTCTCATGCTGATGGTGGGCTCTGCCCTGGCACCAGCAGAGCACCCCTACCTTCTGTCCAAATCCCCAGGTGCCCAGGCTACCTCCAGATTTCCTGGATGACGAGCAGAGAAATCCCCTGTCAGGGGAACGGGGCTGAACCTCTGGAATCTGTGCTGGGAAGTGGAAGACACTCTTGCCCTATGCCTGCTGCTCCCCTCATACCTCTGCTGTGACTCACCCGCAGTGAGCAGGATGACAGAAAGATCTATCCTACTCTGCTCTCTGTGGCCTCAGGCCAACAGCAGAGTGGCTCTGGGGTGGAGCAAAAAAGCTAAATAATTAATGTGCAATAATTAAATGTGGGAAAACTAATGGCCTCAAGTGAGAAAAACATGTCCTGCTACTAAGACCCTGAAAATAGACAACATTTTTGCAAACAGCACATTATGAGTACAAGTGCCCACCTCCTGTACCAGGCATCAGGGAAATTAAAATCCTCCTCCTCCACTCAGAATTTGGCATAGCTGGAGGAAACGTGGTCACTTATGCTTGCCAGGGACCTGCTTCAAAGCTCACTACAAATAATGTTCCCACTGTCCTGAGTGAGTTTCAGATCAAGTCCAAAAAAAAAAATATTTCTGCAACAATAAAGTGTGCAGTACTTTGCATGAGCTAGGTTAAGAAATCTTCATGTGTGAAAATCCCCTTTCCCCCCTGCAGGGGAAAAAAAGGAAAAAGATGGATAAATCAGGGCACCAAACTCTGTTAATCATCTTAAACAAGACTCCAGCATTGCATACTGTTGTCAGAAGATACTAGATCCTTTTAAGCAGCCAAACTCACTGTCAGTGTATCGCAAGTGTGCTGATATGTGCGGTGAGCAAACGGTTAAACAACCAGTGTGCCTGTGTCTATGCAGTGATGCCAGTGCAGACATTTCCTCCACATCCTCTGCTTCTCCTGCCAAAGCACGAGGTTTACAGCAAAAGTCAGGGAACAGGCTTCGCAATGCCAAAGAGATAATCCCTGGGGAAGCAGAACATCTCTGGGGAGGGGAGGGAAAGACTAAATAAAGCCCGTAAAGCAAAGTGCAAAAGGGACTCCCACAACAGTGTGGAAATCATAGCGGTGATCTGAGGTGGGGAGCAGCATCACTCTTTGCTTGGAGGATGGCATATCTCTGGGGAAAAGGCAGTCCGTGCCATGTTTCCAGGGTTGGATGGAGCTAGTGTGTGGCTGCCAGTTGATTTTCTTCCCTCTGTCCCTCTGACCGCAATCCTGCCCTTCTCTGCTCCTCGCTCTCCTCTGCTCCTTGCTGCCTGTGTTCCAGAATGTTTACTGCAGAGCTGCAGCCCAGATCTTTATGAGATGCAAAGAGCATGACTCACTCACAGCAGTGCCCAGCCTGTGGCAGAGCTGGATTGTAAACCCCAAAACTTTCCTGTCTGTACCTCAACTCTGCAGATAAGCTAGGCTCTGCTGCACAGACCTGTTGACATGACTGTGCTTGTACTCTTTGTTTTTCTTGTTCATCTTGCCAGAAATCTTGCATGGAAAGGTTTTCAAGAGTTGTTCTGGCTCGGATCTGAATTTCTGAGCATGTTTGGGACAAGTCAGATACTTTTGTACTTGCGCTGTTGGGGGGATCTCACCCCTGTCAGTGGGTCTGCACTGCCTCCCCTCCTCTCCATCTCCCCAGCACTTGTTCCAGGGCTCTGTAAAACACTCAAAAAGTCATCAGCTATACCACATACCCAGGAGGTACCAGATTTTATACTTTTGCAGTTGCAGATATCTGTTAAGATTATTGTAGACTTCGCCAAATAAATTTCATCACAGTGCTTTTCACATCTTTTTGGACTGTTGGGTACTTAAAATTGTCCCACTGACAGTGCAGGTTCTTTCAAGGTTACACATACCTGAGTTTGCTGTACACAGGCTTGCATCTTATCAGCCCCTGAATCTTCCAGAATGGGTCTGTGAGTACCCTGGTTTCTACCATTCACACTGGGAATCAAAACAGCATCTACTAAGCATCATTACTTTGTTAAATTATATTATTCAACTTATTTTTTCCTGATACTTTGATGACATCTGGGAGCCTCAAGAACCTCCCCACACTCAGAAATATTGAAAGCCAAAAGACAAAATTGGAGGAGTTTTAGCCCTTAGACCTGCACAGCCCTTTCAGCTGCTCAAAATGGCTCTGAACATCAGTTGCATGATGGTGGTGGGTTCTCCTGTCTCGTGGTACTCTTTGCATCTCCTCCTCTTCAGGGTGCCCCAGAAGCACAGCAGGCTTTGATGTTTGCTGCCTCTTCTCTGGGGAACTCCCTTAGCCCCGCTGAGGCCATGACTCATTTCCTCCTGTGGCTCATCTCATCTTGTCTGCTGCCGGAGCTCAGAGCTCACTCTTCCCCTCTTCAGCAGCAAAACTTGTCACAAAAACAAGTGAAACTATCACGTTGTTGGAAATCTGATCTTTTTTCCTGCAACAAGTAAGGAACCTTGTCTGTGGGCACCTTGGTGAGGCTTCATGTACAGTGTGATATGTAAGGCCAGGTGGGGGAAAAATCCCGCTGTCTCCATATAGACCCATTTTGTATTCCTGTTGTGCAAATGTGCAAGGAGGCACTGGCAGTAATAACTCAAAAAGTAGTATCAAACTTCAGTCTCAGATTTGTTAGTATAAATGAATAGCTTAACTGGAGAATAAAGGCAGAAACTACTGTGTTGGCAGTGCCAACTGCAAGAGTTCTTGTGGTGAGAGGCATCCTGAAAGTGCCCTAGGTGCAGATGTTTTTCTCCTGCTTTGTGGGTGAGATCCTTCCTTTGTACGTGCACAGTGCAGCAGAAATTCTGTCTTTATATTGCTCAGGTTAGGTGATCCTTTCTTTGCCAAAAAAACCGATCCTTTCTGGGATTGAAAATGTGAAAATTTTAGTTATTCTCTTGCCTTACTTGAATTTGTTTTCACCTGTCACTGATATGGTTTGTGTCATTATTTATATAAATTTTAGGACAGAAGGAGAAGAAAACTGAGTGGTAGGAGTCTTAAAATTATTCAGTCTCTGTTTAACGTAATTGAACTCTGGAATTTGGCTTCCTACAACTATAAGGGAAAATAAGGACTTTTAGGGTGTGTTTTTTTTTCCAGTTCTTTATCTGTTTGAGTAGCCCACTGGTGATGTGCCGGTTAGTTTTTTTGCTTCTATGAAGGGTTACTAGACTTCAGCACATCCAAAGAGATGAGCTGATGGATCTTGCAGCTGGAATTGAACCATTGTCATCATGTTGGGCCTGAGATAGGATTCAGCAGGGCTGTGAAAGATGCAAAAACAAAAATCAATCTGCCAAGTCAGTGTCCAGGCTGATCTCAGGTTGTGTGGAGAGAGACACACTGATAAACTACCAGTCCACTTATAGCTGAGAAAGAACAAACTACTGTGGACTCAATCAGATACATCCTAATTTTTGCAGCCTTCAATTCAGTTTTAGAAGGTGAAAGGGAGCTCTGTGTCAGTGTTAGGTCACTGCTATAAATGAAAACACCAGGGTTCCAACCTAAGAACTGATTGCAAAATTTGATGCACAGACAATATTCTGCCAGTATACACAAGAAGACATAGCTGAAATGCCAGTAATGCAGAGCCTGTTTAATTTTTTAATTTATTTTTTTTAATGGATTTGCTACTAGTTGCAAACGGGAGCCAAACTGGATGAAGAAGATTATGGTCATGTGGGCATAGTCTGTTGGTTCATTCCTTATTTTCTTTTGGCACACTGAAGCGTGTGCCATCTGATTAGGTCAGAGGGTCTGTTTACTCTTTTTAAATTTTTTTTAGCTTTTTTCCCTTTCCCTTTCCTTTTCCTTTTCTCTTTCTCTTTCCATATTCCTCTTCCTCTTCTTCTTCCTCTTCCTTCCTTCCTTTTATTTTCCTTTTCCTCTTCGTTTTTCTCTTCCATTTCTCTTCCTTTTTCTTTTTGCTTCCTTTCCTTCCTTCTTCTTTCTTATTTTTCTCTTTCTTTCTCTTGTTTTTGCTTTTGTTTTTCTCTTTCTTTCCATTTGGAGGCAGAGCAAACAGCTGAAACCCACCCCATGGCCAAGAGATTCCTATGTGCAGCTGTGTGTGTGGATACACTTCATCCCTAACACGATGCTTTCAGTTCCTTGCTGAAGCGAGCTGTGAAGGCAGAATTAAAGGCAGAGGTGAACTTTGGAGTGAGTAACGCTGAGCCTGCCAACTCATGCTGGGGAGTGAGGCAGAGCTCTGGCTGGGGCCCAGGGAGACCCTTACTGTGCTTCAGCTCTTGTGGTGCCCAGGGGATGGAGATGGAGACACAGCTTGTTCAGTGCTGGGAGCTGAACAGGCAGTGGCCTATCTCCATGTCTGTGGGACAAAAGCATTCCAAAGAAAGTGTAGTTGAAAGGAGTGCTCATTTCTTCCTCTAACAGCTCAGGATGACTTCACTTTCCTTTTCCAAAGCCCGAATGCAACACCTGGGAGCTGGGAGCCCTGGAGCATACGACAGAGCTTCTCCTGCACTTTTCCAGTCCACACAGCTCCCAGGATAGGTGTGGACTGGCAGCCAGGCCAGACTTCATCTTTGCCCCCTCAAAGCGGCTCATTTTGTAGCCATGGGAACTCACTGCTAGGTGCAGACAGGCCCCAGAGCTGGCACTGCCTGAGGCTTTCCACCCGCAGGGACCTGCAGCAGCCCTGGTACTTCTTGCTGTGGGATTCTGGCTGGCCAGGAGAAGGAAGCTTCAGGACTCTCCTCAGTTGCTTATCATTGGCTGTTCTGGTCTCCCAGAAGACACCTGTGAGGTTGAAATCATAATGAGAGTTTGTGAGCATCCCTTCGTAAGCCACAGCTTTCTTTTTTGAGCTGCAGCATCCCTTTGTGAGGTGCAGCATCCCCTCAAGGGCTGCAGCATCCCTTCCCGTGGTGCTCCCATATCCACACCAGGGATATGGAGCTGGAGACGTTGGATGAGACTCCTCCTTAAATCTGAGCAGGGAAACAAGGCCGTTCTCCTCAGAAAGGCCATTTGGGTTTACTGCTGTCACAGAGAGAGCCCCGTGCCACAGTGCACCTTCTCTCTCTCTCCATTAAGGTGTGTATTCTGGGGTATAATAGGGATTTGATCCTGCTCCAGCAGAAAACTCCTAAAGGAATTAAAGGGATGGAGTCACACAGTCTGGGATTTTTTCTCCTCGACTTCTTGCTGTTGTTTGTTATTGCGGACATTTTTTATATCTTGCATGAGTCAAGTTGCCCTTTAAGATACATTCCCATAGCAGCAGCAGCCTTCCCCAGTGAACGTTTCTTTATGAAGATTTCGTAATGAAAACCTTTACTTTAGTTTACTCTTCTGTATTCACATGGGCAGCCCAAACCCTTTCCTTTCATTGGCTTGAGGAATTCTCCTCCTAAGGCTCTGAGGAAAGAGAGGACATACAAACCTCAACACTCTCTTGATCTCAACAGCACCTTCCTAGAGCTGTGAGGGGAACTAGAGACAGCTCCTTCGAGGCATCACTATGGGTGGAAATCGTGGGCACATCCTGACCAGAGCCGGCACAGGAGCAGTCTGGTGGGAGGCATGGCTCCATCCTTGCTGCTCAGCTCCTGCAGTTCATCTCCTGCTACCCAAAAGCATTGCTGTAATCAGGAGCTGCAGCTCCAGAATTCTGATGCTGCTCCCTGGGGAGCCATTCTGGCTTTGCTGGAAGAGGTAACACTGTACCTGCAGAGCAACATGTTCCAAAAGCCAGCAAAAAGGCTGTGCAAGAGGCTGGGATCTGCATTGCTCATATCTGCAGTGCTGATATTTCTGTGTGCTGATATTTCTGCCCCACCCCTTGGTTTCTCACCAAGTGTTGTTTCTAATGCAATGATTTCCCTGGAAAAGGGTGAATCCCCAATTTCATACATCACTTATGATGGTAGAGATGGGTAGACGGGACTGGCTGAAAAAAGATAGCACTTGAAAAACAGAGAACATAGGATTTTATTATACCAAAGAGAGGAGGCTGTTGGCAGATTATTAGTGCCATCACATAGACACTTGTTTGAATCTTGTGAAGGTGCACAAATGAATCATAGAATCACAGACTAGAGGCTACAGCACCAGGAAGCAATCAGCCTGATTTCAACCTCTGGGAGACCAGAACAGCAGACTGTAAGCAACTGAGGAGGCTCCTGAAGCTTCTTTCTCATGGCCAGCCCACAGCAAGCAGGACCAGGGCTGCTGCAGCACTCCAAAACCGCCAGTGCTGCTGCAGGGCAGAAAGGACTTCTGCCACACATCCTGCTCCTCTCCTCAATCTCCTACAGCAGCCAAGTCATCTCATGATTCAGATATTCCTCACACTCCTGCATCTGCTTGACTGTGGCCACATTGATCTGGTGCTTCTGCTTCAGGCTGGGCAAGATGGCCAGCAGAGCCAGGGCCTGGAGGAAGTGGGAAGAAAGGGGGCTCAGAAGATCTGGGTTGGAGGGAACAGGGAACTGGGGGCACCTGGCACCACTGAGAGTCTTGAGCCCCTTTGTCCCCAGCCCCAAGGGCAGTACTGTGCCCTGACCTGATGGGCTTGACTCTTGCTCTGGGTTAGAAACCCCCTGAGCTTCTGCACCAACCCCCATTCATGCCCCACAGCCACATCTCCCAGCCCTCAAGCCCCAGCCTTTTTCCCCACTGCCAGGCTCAGCGGGTCCTGGGCATCCTCACCCCGAGTGCAAACCCAGTCTCACCAACTACTCGGGGCTCTCTTTATCAAGCAGGCAGACCCCCCCCCCCAAAAGCTGTAACTGCTAGGAACATGGGGACTGTAGGTGGAAGTCCCTGACTTAGATAGAGAGGTGCGATATTTTCTGTGCCATGTGATCTGACTCTGAGTTTTCTTGCAAAGAAGAGTTGTGACCTCCTGGGCAGAGACAAAACTCTACTCCTTCCTCTCCTCATGTACTCTTGGATTCCTTGTGCTCTTGTCACTTGTTACCTTGGAGAGGAGAACAGTCCTCAGTTTGTTATAACCTCCTTTCAGGTAGTTGTAGGGACCAATAAGGTCTCCCCTGAGCCTTCTTTCCTCAAGGCTAAACACCCCCAGCTCCCTCAGCCACTCATGTATCTTACCCTCTAGATCCTTCTCCAGCTCCGTTGCCCTTCTCTGGACATGCTCTAGCACCTCAATGTCTTTCTTATCATGAAGGGGCCAAAATTTGAACACAGGATTTGAGGTGCAGCCTCACCAGTGCTTTTCCCTCGTCATAGAAGGAGATCAGGTTGGTCAAGCAGGACTTGCCCTATGGTCACAGTTCTCCTCATTGTTTGTCAGTGCATTGAAACTAAATCTGTATCTAGTTTCATGAAAAAATTTGCATGCAATGATGAAACTGATTCTTTCATTCTGATTGTGTTGTGGTCACACTGGAAGCACCAATGTAATTCCAAGTGAGACACTTGGACTCCAGTGGACACATGGCAGCTCTGTTGGGTCATGGTCATATGCCAATGGTATCAGTGTTTGTGCCTTTCTTGCAATCTATAGTTTCTAAAATTTAATACATACTACAGGCTTTTTTTTTTTTTTGGCGACTATTTGAATGCTTTGAGAACAAGGATCTACATATGTAAGGACTTTGCAGCTCTTCTCCAGTGTTTGCATATTCTCCTGGAAAGCAGAACAGCTGAATGAGAACAAGCCAGCCACCAACAAGGGAGGTGGATTCCAACATGAAAACTGCTCTCTTGCACAACTGGTTCATACCTCTTTTTACCTCCTTACACATGCAACCCAGCAGAGTAACATGTGGAGCAAGGGTGACATGCTGTGATGATCCGGGAGAAGTACAGGGGTGTTTTTGTGGTTTGTCCATTGTTCCCTCATTGTTCAGGGTGATTTCAAACCCACAACAAGTGGACTTCATTCACTGTGGCTCAGGGCCAGGTGAGTGTTCTCCTCCCAGGGTCTCTGACTACCCAGGGTCAGCAGTTCTGTAGTAACAAGCTCAGTCCCAAAAGCAAGTGAGAAGACAACACACTGGCCAAAGCACAAGCTCTGTTCATCTTAGCAAGACTACATACTTCTCTTAAGGAAAAGAAAAATAATTTTAAAACTAAAGGCAAATTTTTCCAAAATAAAGTCCAGTCGAGCAGGTTGCTCCATGATCCTGGGAGTGGAAGGTGCTGCATTCTCAAATTTTGTGCCTTGTATTTCTTTCCCACTGACTTGCAATGAGGTTGCAGCAGAGGGACCTTCCTTGATAGATGTTAAGGGATGTATACGCTGAAGGTGTGATGAGACACATCTTGAGAGGCTTCAGCCTGTTAAGAGACCAAAAGGCCTTTTCGAATACCAAAAAAAAAAAGTTAAGAAAGCAACTAAGCAGAGCGCCCTCCAGTGTCTAATCATTTGCGAACGCTGAAGGACGTTTTCCTTTCAAAGAATACCAGTTATAACAACAACTGGGAAAAGCACAGCGTTATTCCTAGTATGGCCTTGTGTCTGTTGTGCTTCTTGTACAACTAGGAAAAAACCTTAAAATAGAGTTTCACAGGACCTAAAGCTTTTTAGGAAATTGGGCTAAGAACGCAAGATAAATTTTGCTTTAGGAAAATAACAGCTTGGGAAACAAACACAGTTAGTAATGATGACTATCCTGGACAAGATGTAGCTGGTTTCCAGCATTGCTTTGTGTATTGCCTGTCTTTAAGAGGAGGCTTAAACTGGTATTTTCACCATACATGAACTCCCTGTGGCTTTAAAAACAGCAGGTCACAGAGCATGGCTGCTGTGACCAAAGGTTTTGGGGTTACAGCTGAGAATTCAGCAGCTTGAATTTTCATGAGACTCTCAGAGCAGAGACAGTGTATGCCTACCCCAGAAGGGCCACTCTTCTCAGCATTCTTGTTGAGAAAAGCCCCTGAGCTGCTGCAGCTGGATGATGATAAAGTAGACCTGCTCATCTCTCAGAGCAACACATCTCTGGTCTTGGTGCTGGAGCTACAGGATGAGTGATACTACCTGATTTCTAGGATTTACAGAAATGCAGAGGTCCTATGGACAGAAAAAGGCCACCAATAATATGTGGTAACACCTTCCTCTGCATAAGCTTTATTTTTCAGAGGTTTTGTTCAAATCAGAATGAGAAATCTGGTATCAGTTCTGATCATGCCTTCCTTGAAAAGCCGAAGCTTTCCCACATAATGTGACATTCATAATGACGTATAAATAGTTGCTGTATCTTCACTCTGTATCAGCTTTGCATTATTAACCATTGTAGGTTTTATTGTGAAGCTTCATTGATCATTTGCATCTTACAGAGGCAACACAATTGGAAAGTAAATGAGTTTCACCACTGGCTCTGCAAGTGATTTGCATTTTGCAGCTATTGGGATGGTAGTGCAGAATAAATTTTATCCTGAAATCCTTTCTTCAGGGCTTTTCACTATTAAAGGTGCCTTTATCTTTTTCAGCACCAAGTATTTCCCAGCAGATGTTATGTTATATTTCCTTTCCAATTTCTTCTCCTCTTGTAATATCTTCCATTATATATGACTATTTGGAGTGGCTGATGCCAAACTGTAAAATTTTTTCTTTATCCTGCCCTGGACCTTTGCAAATGCTCCAGACTATTGTTAGAAATACACCTTAAACTATTCATATTTTTTCAATAGAATATGTTATCCGGGAAGATTGAAGCTATTACCTCCCTGCTGTCATACCTTTGGGATGACGATCAATTTGCTAAGTAGGAAGAAGAATAACCTGTTCTATTCATCAGTCTTTTTTTAATCAGTGGGTACATTCATGGCTTGTTAGCAGAGCACTGGCTGCTTCTCTGCAAGCTGCCAGCTTGCCACAGCAGATTCTTCCCCATCCTTTTCCCTAAACTGCCATGGAAGAGCTGTTAATGAGAGAGGCCAGCTGGATTATGTGATGTGATGAACTTCTCTGCTGAGTGCAAGTCAAAGGATGTAGCTGTTGCACAGGGCTGGCTACAGCCTTGGGCACAGCCAGGATGATGTGCAAACAGCTTTTCTGTTAAAAAATGGGCCCTTTTTAGCCTCCCTCTGTTGGAGGTGAAGAAATGAAGATTGAAAGTAGAGCACCGAATTCAGCATTCTTCCTGACCTCGTAAGCAGATGTGGACTTCCGTGAATTACTGAAGAATATGCATTTTGAATTTAATGTTGTGTTTCACATTTTGTTGTATAATTCCCCACATACTATACCCCTGATGCTGGAAAATTCCACTTTCCCTCATGGTCCTAAACCCTGTCCTCCCATTGGTTAATTTCTACTGTATTGCAGTATTTTCCATATTTAGTTAAATTTTCCTGTTAATTTGCATGCTCCACCCTTACTACTCCCTAATTCCACCCACCTTCCAGCATGTTCTTGCCTTACCATATATAAGGTGGGAGCCATTTTGAAGTTCAGTTGGGTTCCAGTTGTCAGTTCAGTATAATAAAGTTCCTTGACCATTTCGCATCTGAACCCTTGGCGTATGCAGTCCCTCGTTTCCTGAGTGAACCGCGGCATCTCTCCTGTTACACTGGCAGCCAGACCTCTGAAAATAAATCAGAGAAATTTCAGCAGCTGGCACAGAGGACTGATAATGTTGGGGCAGCCCTACTTGTGGTCGGACTCTAAGGGCCAGGCTCCTCCTGGTATCAGGAGACACAGCCCTGCTGAGTTTCAGTGGGCATTGGAGGGACTTGGAGAAGCCCAGTGTGCAGTGATGTGGGTTTTGGTCCTACCATCTTGTGTGTAAGCATGTGTAGATCTGTAGATGTGGCACTTGGAGAGATGATTTAGTGGTGGGCTTGGCTGTGCTGTGTTAACTGTTGGACTCAATGATTTTAGATGGTTTTTCCTGCCTAAACGATTTCATTATTCTCTGAGACTATGATTCTATGAGCATACACATAGTGTGAGCAGTCACACTGGGTAGCTCCGTCCAGCCCTGATTAAGATATCACAAAACTCAGTTTTTCCATGCCGAGATGATGTTTACCAAACCCCACTTTCTCTATAGCTAAGCCTGGTTTTAAAATGGGAGCTGTGGCCTGACTGAAGCTGGTGAAAGGTTTGCTTCTCAACTCATGAAGGCAGTATTTTAACATCATGGTTCAGAACACTGAGATACACCTTCCAGCACTGCCTGTCCTATCTGCTGCTCTTCCGTTAATTCACTTTTTACCCCATTTCATTTAAGGTTTGCTCTTCTCTCTGTAGAAAACGTTTTTTTCCCAGTAATCCTATTTCATAATCCCTTCCATGACTGTTCGATTTATATCACCTCGAATCTCCCGTGATCTTCTGCAGAGCAGCAGCCAGATCTCTCTGCAGGCTTGTCCAACTCCATTCTCTGCTCTGTCAAGCTGCAACTATCTCAAAAACATTCCTGTCCTTTTCTACCCTCTCCAGACGTGGTTCAGACAGAACTGCATAATCTGACAGAGCACAGCCAAATTGCACTTGTGCCATGGAAAGGGTGCCCACTGTTTATTGCTGAGTTGTAAACCTTGAGAAAAACCGGCTCTGTGAAATCTCTACCTCACCACTGCCTTTAGGAGGAACAGGAGGACCCAACAGGAATTGCTGCTACATTTCTGCTGATGTTTTCCAAATGTTGCCTCTGAGGCATGGTAGCAAAAGGCAGTTTTATAGAAAAGTCTTTAAAAATCAGGTTAGGGAAGTCCTTCTTCCACGGAGGTGATGTACTCTCTGTAGTCTGTTTGTGAAGATACTGCTGCAGCATTTTGGAGACCCCACCTGGAAGAGACTAAATTGTTTTGCAAGCACTAATTTTTCTGATTTGCGCCTTAGCAGCATGGACAAACTGTCTGAGCCATCTCTCTTCCGCAGGCTCTCCCAGGAATGGGAAGAGCAGTGACTGAGGAGCTGAACACCAGGACTTCAACTACAGCCCTGACTCTTTGTTCAGCCTGGGGAAGGGGCTGCAGATCCAGCCCCCAGTGCACCCAGGAGCATCACTGTGCTCCCAACAGCAGTGGAGGGGTTTCTGCCTCATTTGAATAATGGGTTAATTTGTGCTCCTCTGTTTAAAATTGCTCCATTTCTGAGTCCATCAAAGTCTGTGAAAGCTTTGTCATGTGCTTTATGGGGATTAGGAGGCAAGATAATTTATATAAGGTAAGGAAAAATGATACAGGAAAAGGAAGAAATTATTCCAGAACAGAAGCCATTAGCACAAACAGTAAGAATTACTATTTTTAAAATTCCTATATTAAGGATTTAGATATGTATTTTTGGGCCTCATTTTCTCTCCTAGCACCATGCAGCATCATTGCAGGACCCAGTTCCATAACAGGATGCACTGGGCTTGGTGTACAAAGTCTGGGGTAACCTGGAAGCATTATTCTTGCAGAGCAGGTGGATGCTGGCAGGAAACATCTGGCTCTGTGAGTTTGTTCTGCAGCAGCTTCAACAGAAGAGAGGAGGAGGAGCTCTGTTTGAAGGGACTGTGTAGGTGGTGCAGAGTGCACATCCCCATCCTTTTTTTTCCTGAGAAATAAGTGGAAATAAATAATTCATCAGAGGGAAAGTCATAGAGAGCTGGGAACTTACTGTCTAAATGCATGAAAACTTATTAGAAGTCCAATCAAATATATTCCTAGTCCATGCAGGACTGAAAGTAACTGTGCATGGAGTCAATACAATGTTTTTATAAAATAAAGATATAAAATGATTGGTTCATTCAATCTGATCACATGTTCAATTTGATCATTCCCCTGTGGTATCAATGCAAGAACAGAGTCTGTGGGCAGAGCAAGAGCACCACTGGCAAGGCAGGAATTGCAAGGCAAGGGACAAACAGAAGAATCATAGAATCACAGAATTCTTTAGGTTGGAAAATGCCTCTAAGATCATCAAGTCTAACCATTAACCCACTTAACACTGCCAAGTCCACTACTAAACCATGTCCCTAAATGCCACATCCACATCTTTTAAATCCCTCTAGGAATGGTGACTCCACCAGTGCCCTGGAAAGCCTGTTCCAACACTTGACAACCTTTTTGGTGAAGAAAGTTTTTCCAGTATCCAAACTAAACCTCCCCTGGTGCAACTTGAGTGGGAGCATAGGCTGTCAGATGGTCTGGTTTTCGGCCACAACAGTAAAATCTGATGTTAATTTGTCTTTTCTAGGGATCAGAATTTTGTAAAAGTACCCTTACACCATTTCTTATTTAAAAAATTGCTATTGAGCAGCCAAGTAACAGCAAGGTCTGGGGTCAGCTAGCAATTACCTGTGTTCCCAGTTATCATCCTGCATCAGCATCTGATCACTACCTTTTCCATTTTACACCAAGGTTAATATACTGTGCTGTCTTGGAACTTTGTCATGAGGGCAGATATCCCACTGACAAAAAGATAAGAACATCTAAATGCATTCTGTGGGCTTTCCTCTTCGCTCAGCTCATTTACAGGTGTCCATACAAACCTGTTTGTGCAGCTGCAGTTATACTTACTGTACTTATACAAGGACTAGTTACAGCATGAAGAAACAGAAGCAGCAGGAACACATCTTGGTCTTGTCCAGAGCATGGCAATGTCCCAACTTTATAGCTCCCTTCTTTCCTGGCTTTGTTGTGGCTACACACCACAAATTGATACCCTGCACTAATCATCTTCTGCTGCAATGTGAGGCTGTGTGAGCTGGGACTCTGGGCTGGTACCAGCTGCAGAGTTGGTAGGATCAGCCTGTTAATCACAACAGGAGATGTGGGAGTGCATCAGTCATTCAACCCCCCCTTGACACAGGCTCGCTAGCACAGGGATTATCTCAAGACACAAGCAACTTTCATTACCTTGAAAACCCTGGCTGCCAGTCTGAGGCATGATTCCTTGTTTGCAGAGGTAATGTCAATGACTGGAATAATCATTGCCCTGATCCAGATGGAAAAGTAAACACTTTATTTTCGTGGCTAGAGCTGTGCTTGCTGAGCAGTAGTGCCTGTGACACACTGGAGGATGAGCTCACACCCTTGAAATATTTCTGTTCCCACTTGTATTGTCCTTTGCAACGGAAGCTCTCACCTCTGTTTTTTACTATAAAACCCTTGTAGGAGAGGCATCATCTGCAGTTCTGACTCAGACCATTAAGAGCATGTTGAGAAGTAACTTTGGTTTCCCAGAAGGCTAATTTACGTCAGCAAGACAAAAGATAATCAGAGTCATAAATCCTTATCCGTGTCCATATCTCCTGATTGCTTTAAAAATATCAGGACAATGCTTGCTATACCTTAACCAAATGCAGAAATTTGACTTGGTTTTCCTAGCATCTGAAGTGCATGGTAGTTACACTGCCTTATAGCTGCCTCATTTCCAGCATGCTGGAATTGAGCATGGTCGTAAATTATGCATGACTTTTTAATGTTCATGAATCCCCATCATTTTACTTTATTGATCAGTTCTTTACCATAATTGGCAACAATCCATGAGGAAATGCATGTCCTACATCAGGCAAATGGGAATTTTATTGATGTAACATTGGGAAAGCAATAGACACACTTAGCAAGCTGAAATGTTACTATCCTTGATGCTTGTTTGAGAGCTCTGTTGGTGTCCTTCTGCCCGCATCTTCATGTGAGTTAGAAAAGCTTCTCTATTAATATTTATAGGGAAGCTAGCTTACCCACCTAGCGCTCTATACCATTAATAGTAATGAAGGTAAACATATAAGTTCTTTCCCTTCAGTGAATATTAATGAAAATGAACACATATATCAGTGTAGGGATTCCAAAATTTTTCATTACACCTTTTTCCTTAGGATTAGCAGTTAATGTTCCCTTCTCCCACTCTCCCTCTCTTCGTTCCACACTTCAGTCCTAAGAAAGCACACACGGCCAACTGCAACACAAGGCTGTTCTGCTGATTCCCATGCTCAAGGCACAATTTTGCAGAAGGAAATCTGCCATGAATAATCTGGTTAATAAAGTCTGTGTACTGAAATATAACATTTTCCCTTGTGTCAGTTATAAATCAGAGTCACAGAATCATTTAGGTTGGAAAGACCCTTAAGATCATGAAGTCCAACCAGTCCTCCAGCAAGGCCAAGCCCGCCCCGTCCATGTCCTCAAGTGGCACATCTACATGTCTTTTAAATCCCCCCCAGGGGATGGTGACTCCACCCCTTCCCTGTACAGCCTTTCTAGAACCTGACAACCCTTTTGGTGAAGAAATTTTTCTAATATTCAAACTAAACCTCCTCTGGCACAACTTGAGGCCATTTCCTCTTGTCCTATTGCTTGCTACTTATGAGAAGACGCCTACTCCCACCTGGCTACAACCTCCTTTCAGGTAGTTTTAGAGAGAAATAAGGTCCCCATTGAGCCTCATTTTCTCCAGGCTAAGCAAGCTCATCTCCCTCAGCTGCTCCACATCAGACTTTTACTCTGGGGCCTTCTACAGCTCTTCTGCCCTTCTTTGTACACGCACAAGACACAAGACACATCAATAGCAACCAAAGTCAGTGGCCAGAGAGGAGCCACAACCATATCTCTGCCATCCTTATTTTCATTCATTGCTTTCTGCTTTGAGAAGACACCTGATTATGTTGTATATTTTGACAAAAGTGATTAGCAAAAAAGAGTCAATTCTATGTCAGTTATTGGGTGTCTGTAATGAGACAAATTTGCTCTTTTGATTGCCTGCTCATCAATCGACCTTATGCTTGTTGAGTGTAACTGAATTTGTGTCCAACAGCAAAATGAAGATATTTAGATTTACCATAATAAAATCTTGTACTGAGGTCTAATTAACCTACAGAGAAAAATGGGAACTGCTTTAAAGCATTTTAATTTGAAGTGTGCATATATTAAAAAATGCTCCTTGTTCAAGCATAACTTGCCTTTTACTTTTCATTTTTCTCTAGAGTAACACAACTAGAATGACCTTGGGTTTGGATTTGTGGTGGGGTTTTTTGTTTGTTTTGTTTTGTTTTGAGGTTTTTTGTGGTTTTGGTTTGTTTGTTTTTTGTGGGGTTTTTTTAGTAGTTTTTTTTTTTTTTTTTTTTTTTTGCAGGGAAAGGGAGGGAAAGCTTCAAAATAGTTGTCAAAACCCCCTTAACTGTGCTCTCAGAGGGTCTTGAATGGTCTCACACCTCATACAAAGTAAAAGTATCAGTAGTTTGTGTAAAAATAATAAAAACATTATTAGGAAGAAAAAAGCCATTGCCCACAAATAATCCTTAAAGGAAGTACACAATGCATCTGATATCTATACTAGCAGAGAGAGCTGGTGTTATCAGACAAAGCTGGTGTTATCAGATAACATTTATTCAAAAATCCTGGAACCCAACAGCAGATTATGTAGCAGGTTATAATGAAGTATAATAAAGTAATAAAGAATATACTCTCTAACAGGTGTGAAAAACCTTTGTACCCTAATATAACTTAGCAAATAAAGTCTATAAATGAGAAACCCCCCAAAACAGAACAGAGAAGGGAAAACCAAAACCCAGCCACGTTTGAATTTTGAAGTTTGCAGGCTGTTATTAGTAGTCTCTTCTGGCAACCTGTCACCATACCATGAATATATACAGTCTTGGGCCAGGGGGATTGGTTTGAAAGCATGATCAGACTTGTTGGGAAAGCAACATTCACAGAGCAGCTTTTTTTGGAGTCAAATCAAATGTAACTTATTGATATATAACTTGTTGACCATTAACAAATGGCTTATAAGAAAATGATTCTTTATTACACACCATGTGAGAAGACATATGTCTTTTTTATTGATACTTTGCCCAGCCAGGGAATGCAGTCACCATCTAAATGAATTACTGACTATATCCTCTTGGATATGGGGAGTTAAAACAATTTGGTTTTCATGAATAGCCCTTTTCCAATAGGATTACCTGACATTACACAACCACAGCGTCAGAGTGCACTCACTACACTGCACACTTTTTCCAATACATTTGATCTTCACAGTAACTTTGTGACTATGCAGAGCTCTTTATAAATATTTAATTCAAATTATTCTACAGCACAAGAGCCAGGGAAGAGTGAGAAAGTGACTCAGAGATGAGTGACAAGGCAAATCTGGCGTTGCAGTGGGAGACTGCTTTTGGTGCTAATTAAATCATCCAAGGACAGATCCCATGTGAGCCTATGGATCTCATCCTGGCTCAAGCAGGTGGCTACCCAGACTGTAGTGGTGTGCACTGAGCATCTGTCACCTCCCTGCTACTGTTCTGGAGCAAAATGCACAATTAGTCTCGTTCTTTGCAAGCAAGGCATTTTGATGCAGACCTCCTACCTTCCAGGCACATGGTTTCACAATTGCAACCAACAGACACTGTGTTCCTACTCGTTCAGGAAACAAAAATACATTTAATTTAAAAAAAATAAAATCCGGATAGAAAAAAATGTTTCTTCTACCATCAGCCAAGAGTATGTGTGAGAAAACAAGGCACGACTGGTCTACTCTAAACTAATAAAAATAATTATAGCAATAAAATAATGGTAAAAAAAAGTAGGAATAATTTCATCATAATTTCAAAAGTAGTGAATATTTAATCTTTCAAGAGCTTTAGCCATGACATCATGGATGGAAATAAGAAATTAAAATTGTTCAGACACTAAAATAACTGATTTCTCATTATACCCTTTGTGCAAGGTACAGCCATTCCTGTGCCCCTCTGGTACAATTTAATTGACTTCTGTTTGTGCTCACATTTTTCTGAAATTTGTTTTCACTGATTTAGTGGCTGATAGCAAATTTATCATATTTGGTTAACTGCAGGAAGGCTTTGAAATAATACCAAGGATGAGCTTTGCTTTTTGAGTTTAGCTGGTTAAATGGGAGCAGGTACTGTGAGTTCCTGGAGAGAAAATTGGTAAAAAGACATTTAAATGGCACTTTCCAGCTGGATCTTCTTTGAGGGTTGTTTGTCCACAACCTTCCAGACTGGGGAAGCTCACCCAGAAACAGGCTTGTGCTCATGGGTGTAGGTCACCCAGCTCTGTTCTCTCTTTGGCTGTGCAGGTCTGTGTGCCTATGTTTGTATTCTACAGGGGTAAAGGAGGGATTTGAGCTGCCACTGGCATCATCCTGCAGCGGCGGTGCATCAGCTCCTCCACCCACATAAGCTGCAGGAATTTCTTTGCACACAATCCCTGCAAGGGTGGACTTGTACCATGTACTCATGGTCACCTGGGTTATTCCAGGGTTTGTGTAACAGGTGGAGTGTCCTCGGGATATGGGGCTTTATGTGCCTTTTGGATGTACGTGGCACTGCTGTGCTCCCACTAGAGGTCACCAAACTCTTCATGAGGGCTCCCATCCCATCCCATCCCATCCCATCCCATCCCATCCCATCCCATCCCATCCCATCCCATCCCATCCCATCCCCTGGATGAGAAGGTTACAGGCCACGTTCACTTGAGCCAGATACAGAGGTGGCTAAGTGGTCTATGAAACTGCTTGGGAAACTTACTTACTATTCATTTTTAATGTAAGCAAGAATTCCTTTTTTAAACAAACAAGCAAACAAAAAACCCAAACATGTCTCCAAATGGCAGCTGGTCAGGGAGTGCTGCAGGACGTATCAGGGACAGCAGACTGTGCCCCCTCAATGCTGTATTTTGTGAATTGTTCTTTAAACATTCTTGAAAATGACTTCACGATGATTTTAGCTATATTTTTTCCCAGAGTTTGTGAAAGTTTCCACTCTGTAGCACAAAAAAGATTTTATTGAAAAATTGCTATGCAAAGGATATCTGAAAAATGACTAATCATCATTGTGTCAGTCTCCTTGACTTCTCTTCATTACATGGCACTTATTTTTCCTGCATATGAAGGTTTTTATCTACTTTACATACCCTGGTAGTAAATTCTGCCTTCAAGCAAAAATTTGAGCAACAGCCCAGGAGATAAATGAATCTATGGTAAGGTGTACCTTGCTAGAGTAACCATATGTTTCTATTTTTGGATAGGCTACATTTTGAGTTGCAGCACCACCCTGGAAGTGATGACTGTTGGGTGACAGTTATCATTATGAATTGCTTTTGCAGGTCTTCCAAGCCTGCAGTGTGCTATCAATTCACAGGGAAACACTGAAGGGCAAATTCTAGATTAATTCCCACTTTAATTTTAAATTAATAGTATCTTCATTTCATGGAACTGCACAGTAAATGAACCTCCACAATTTCATGAAAAAAAAGCCCTGTTGTTTCCATTTCTTGTTGATCCTGCTGTCATTTGTCCTGCACCTGCACCAAGAGACAATTTTTATATCTGCTAAAATCCTTATTTAGTTTGATGCTGTAATATCACCAAGGCTCATTATGTACAGCTGCATGACATTGCTATATGCTGCTATGGAACCTTGAAATGGCTACAAAAATGAGAAGAACGTTGTCCATTTCGAGTGCGTTGAAAACACAAATATTTTTAACTCTTCAGGAGGCAGAGGAGCCTGGCAGCAACAAAAAAAAGGCAAAATTGCCTGGGCTGTTTTACAGTCAAGCTACTGCTGTTTTATTCCCTGAGCAATGCCAAAGGAGGGAAAAAAGGCATTATAAATAGCTGCTGGCAAATGAGAAGGCTGTTGTGCTCAATGCCAGTTTTATGATACCGAGGTGAAGCTGGTATGTCACTCCCATAACTTACATGGGCACAGACTTTTGCCATTCAATTTTTATTTTTTTTCATTTATCAGAAGTCATAACTGCCCCCCTGAAAGTGTGGATCCACCTTCTTTTCCTACCACTTAGTCTCTTTGGCATTTTTGGTTTTTCCAATGCATATGGTCCATCTAGGCACTTCTCTGGTCCTTATTAATCTTGTGGTTGAGTGCTCACAAGGTTTATAGATTTTTTTCAGTGCATATCTCTTCTTGTCCTTGGCAATTAGAGACCGAGGGAGTCAAAGCACCAGGTCACAGCCACACTGACGCTGTACAGCACAACCAGCAGCAGCATCAAGGCAAGGTGTATGTTATTTTCCAGCTGCAGGGTCAAGTCCATGCTGAAGCTCAACTTTCTTTTCAAGCCAGGCTGCCTGGAAAGAACCATGATATTTAAGAGATCTCAAAAACAGGGTGGAGAAGAAGATCTGGGCATATTTCACCCATAAAATTTACCAACTTTTCTGAGCAAAGTGTTGTATCTTAGGACTAGCACTGCCTAATAGTATTTCCATAAATACATTTTAAAAAAAAAAGCATTTCTCCATTTTGAAATATATATTTACCTTATAGGGGAGGTGTTTAGTTCATGTCAGAGATGAAGATTTGAGCTTTCTGAGCTCAGAGTGGCTTTCCCACCACCTACTATGAGGGTAGAAGAGGGCCTTGTCCCAGCTGGAGCACCTACCTGCTACTTCCTTTCACAAGAAAATAGCAGAAGCAGATATCTGAAGAGCATAGAAGTCTTTTATTGTGCGTAGAAATACAGAATATTTCACTTATCTTGACAGCCTTGAAGGTTAAGTTTTCCAACAAGAAATTGTCACTGGTCATGAGGCAGTGGGATTACTAACAAATTGCATGTAGGTAGCCCACACTCTAAACCAATAACTTTTATTTTATATATGAAAATATGTATATATACACACAGACATATATATATGTATACACAGACATATGTATGTATGTACACACACATATATATATATATGAGCCCCTGGCCGAGCCGGCCACACTGCCAGGTGGGCTCCCAGCCCCCGGCCAAGCCGGCCATGCCGGGCAGGCTCCCCAGCAGCCGCCCCGGAGGAGGGGAGCAGAGAGGAGGTACTTCGGAGCGCACAGAGGTTTGCCAGTCCAATTTAGAGGGGGTAAAGGGAGGGGGGGAGGGGGAGGGAGGGGGAGAGGGACAGGGGGGGTCTGGCGGGCCATCCCGGAGGAGGGGAGAAGAGGGGAGGATCTCTGGAGTGCACAGAGGTCTGCCAGTCCAATTTGGGGAGGGGAGGAAAGGGGGAAAGAGGGGGAGGGGAGGGAGGGGGGGAAGGGAAAGGGGGGGAGGCCGAGAAGGAAGGAGGGGGGGGAAGGAGGGGCAGGGAGGGGAGAAGGGGGTGAGAAGGGGATGGGACCTCGCTGCCACCGTCCAGGCTTGCTCGGCCCTGGCAGATGAACCTCAGGATTAAAGGGTGGGTTCAGTTCCGCACATGCTGCATCTCACCTAAAAATCCATTGCGCAGGCTTGAAGGCTTTACCCACATGCAAAAAGTCCTGTAGCGACGGGCGAGGGTCGAAATGGCAGGTGAAAGATGCACTGGGAGCCTCAGACCCAACCCTGCATGCAGGCGGTTCAGGATATTGGTCATTTGAGACTGACC
This sequence comes from Pipra filicauda, assembly GCF_003945595.2. Taxonomy (NCBI): domain Eukaryota; kingdom Metazoa; phylum Chordata; class Aves; order Passeriformes; family Pipridae; genus Pipra; species Pipra filicauda. The sequence continues at coordinate 5,592 of NW_024104796.1, read as the reverse complement.
GGAGATGACAGTCTCTTGGGGCAGCACCCTGAATGACCAAGCAGCCTTTTCAAGGACGGCACTGCTTGCTCCACTCGGAGAGGGGCCTAGAAAAGGTGGCCTAAACAAAGCTCATCTCCACCTTCACCCGGTTGGTTAACCGCAGGCCAACGGGCATCTTCTTCCAATGCGGTCGCACAAAGATCAAAAGACAAAGGCACACACCTGCCTCCAAAGGTGTACCTAAATTAACTCTAGCAGGTTGGAACATCAGAACCATGCTCAATTCTGCGGATAGCGGACGTCCTGAGCTTTGTTCTGCCCTAATTGCCCATGAACTGTCACGTCTCAACATCGACATTGCCGCTCTCAGTGAAGTTTGCCTCACAAGGAAGGCAGCCTTAGAGAACATGGTGCAAGTTACACACTCTTTTGGTCAGGTAAGCCCAGAACCGAAAACATCTCTCAGGAGTCGGCTTCATGATCAAAAACTCTATTGTTCCTGAACTCGAAAATCTGCCGACAGAGGTCACTCTGACCGCATTACCTCCCTACGCCTTCCACTCCACAACAAGCAACACATTGTCCTGTTTAGTATATATGCCCCAACTCTCCAAGCTGACCATGTTGAAAAAGATAAATTTTACACCGACCTGCGCCGCCTTACCCAAAAGGTGTCTGCAGATGATAAGATCATTATCCTTGGTGATTTCAACGCCAGAGTAGGAAAGAATTTTGAAGCCTGGAAAGGAATATTAGGCAAGCATGATGTTGGAAACTGCAACGATAATGGTCGACTTCTGGTAGAATTCTGTGCAAAGCAACAGCTCACCATCACTAATACAATCTTTCAGCAGAAAAACAGTCTGAAGACAACCTGGATGCACCCCAGATCCAAGCATTGGCACCTTATTGATTATATCTTGGTGCGATGGAGAGATGTCCGCGATGTCCATCACACCTGCATGATGCCTAGTGCAGAATGCCAAACACACCATCGGCTTGTGCGCTGCAAACTCAACTTCAATCTCAAATTCAAACCTAAAAGGGGCAGCATCCGAAGGAGGAGACTCCCAAGTTAACAATCTCCAATCAGCCACAGTGAGAAACAAATTCCAGGCTAATCTTCAAACTAGGCTTGATAACCATTCCATAGATTCTACAGATACCTCTACTGAAACACTTTGGCACCATATTAAAAACAGCATCCTGCAGTCCTCTGAAGAATCCTTAGGGTTCTCCCTCAAGAAGAACAAGGACTGGTTTGATGAAAACAATCAAGAGATCCAGGAATTGTTGAGGAAGAAGAGAATCACCCACCAAGCACACCTTGCGCTGCCATCCTGTCACGCAAGAAAAACAGCCTTTTGTCTTGCTTGCAGCAAGTTCCACCAGAAACTCCGTGACATCCAGAACAAGTGGTGGATCAATCTAGCTGAAAAAACTCAATTATGTGCAGATACGGGTGATCACAAAGGATTCTGTGAGGCCTTGAAAACAGCATATGGGCCTGCGTACCAAGTCCAAAGTCCTCTACTCAGCACAGATGGTCAAACGCTTCTTACAGATAAAACCTCCATTCTGAATTGTTGGTCTGAACATTTTCAGACTCTTTTCAGTACCAACCGTGTAGTCCAAGACTCAGCAATTCAGTCCATCACACAACAACCGGTGAAATACGAATTGGATACTGCCCCCACTTTAGGAGAGACCCTCAAGGCCATACAGCAGGTGAAAATTGGCAAGGCAGCTGGATTTGATGGAATTCCACCCAAAGTCTCGAAACATGGGGGCCTTGCACTCCACAATAAATTACACGATTTTGTGGTACGCTGTTGGGAACTAGGCGAGCTACCATCAGACCTTCGTGATGCTGTCATCATCACTTTGTATAAGAAGAAAGGAGTTAAATCAGACTGTTCAAATTACCGTGGTATTACTCTGCTCTCCATTGCTGGCAAAATCCTGGCAAGTATACTCTTGAACACACTAATACCCGCTATAGCAGGAGGAATTCTACCTGAAAGCCAATGTGGTTTCAGAGCCAACAGGAGTACCACAGACATGGTGTTTGTTCTGAGACAACTGCAAGACAAGTGTAGGGAACAGAACAAAGGTCTCTTTGTCGACCTCACCAAGGCTTTTGATACTGTGAGCAGAAAAGGTCTATGGCAAATTTTGGAACGTTTAGGTTGTCCCCCCAAGTTCCTTAAAATGATCATCTCACTCCACGAGGATCAGCACGGCCAAGTCAGATATGGCAATGCACTTTCTGAGCCCTTTCTAATAACTAATGGTGTGAAACAAGGCTGTGTTCTCGCACCAACCCTATTCACAACCTTTTTCAGCATGATGCTCCAAAGGGCCACGGCAGACCTCGATGATCAGGACGGTATCTACATTCGATACCGTACTGATGGAAGCCTTTTCAACCTGAGGCGACTGAAGGCCCACACTAAGACCTTAAACCATCTTGTCCAGGAGCTGCTTTACGCTGATGATGCCGCCCTTGTTGCAAACACAGAAGCAGCTCTGCAGCGTTTAACATCCTGCTTTGCAGATGCTGCTGAGCTCTTTGGGCTCGAAGTCAGCTTAAAGAAGACAGAAGTTCTCTATCAACCTGCACCTCAGGAAGTCCCCCATCATCCCCACATCACCATTGGCCAATCAGAGCTCAAATCAGTCCAGCAGTTTAATTACCTAGGTAGCCTCATCTCCTCGGACAGTAAGACTGATGGAGAGATCGACAACAGGTTAGCAGAGGCATACAGTGCCTTTGGAAAGCTTCATAAAAGAGTTTGGCGAAATAAACACTTGAAGAAAAGTACAAAGATCAGTGTTTACAGAGCCATTGTGCTGTCTACTCTCTTATATGGATCTGAATCATGGGTCATCTACCACCACCACCTGCATCTCCTAGAACACTTCCATCAACGCTGCCTCCGTACAATCCTAAACATCCACTGGTCAGATTATGTGACCAATACATCTGTTCTAGAACAAGCAGCAGTCACAAGTATTGAGGCCATGTTGCTGAGAACACAACTGTGCTGGGCAGGGCACGTCTCAAGGATGAAGGACCACCGCCTCCCTAAGTTCCTGCTTTATGGTGAACTTGCCACCGGCTGCCGCAAGAGAGGAGCCCCGAAGAGGAGATACAAGGACTCCCTGAAACAACATCTCAGCCTTGGCCATATTGATCATCATAACTGGTCTATTCTGGCCTCCAATAGGGAGGTCTGGAGACACACCATCTATAACGCTACTGATGCTTTTGAGAAAGCACGCAGGATCACCCTTGAGGAGAAAAGACAATGCAGAAAGACTCATGCCTTGCAGAGTGTACCACCTAAGGAGTCTTTCTGCTGTGCCTTTTGCAACTGGACATGCCTATCTTGTATTGTCCTTTTTAGCCACCAGTGCACTTGCAACAAACGTGGGTAGAGCCCTCCCCAAATCTTCATTCATGAAGCCTAGCCATGATGATATATATATATATGGTTGCTGCTCTGCAAAGACACCAACCACACTGTGGAGCATCATTTATTGCTTTTGCAGTGGAGGTAAAGATGACATTAATAAATGACAAAGAAGCAGATTTCAGGTGTGTCCTAGTGGATAGAAACGGCAAGATGGGCAGTGTAGGGTATGGGCTTTGGCAAATCAGTTTAATTTTCCCTGCTTCTTTATTCTTGAATGATGGATTAAAAAATATAGATCTTTTATAAAATGCCCTGTAATATCAATTACTAGTATTGCTATAAAATGCACCATGAGAAAAGTGACTGCTGTGTCTATGGCCCTTTCTTTTGCCTAGGACATTCACAATAACTTTGATTCCAAATAATGCTGCCTGTTTTAAAGGCTATTTAAAATCTTCTTTGTCTCATTCTCTGTAACAATCATAATTTCAAAATGCTTCTTCTCTTACAACAGAGCATTGAAGTGCTCTGTGCATCAAAGATACTATTGACATATTCACTGGGATATTTTTAGCATAATGGGAAAAATAAATTCTTGAGAAAGGTCAGCTCTTTCACAGTGCTAATTAAATTTCTGCAGAAGGAGATTATATCATGATGGTGACATGCAGGCTCTCCAGAATATCACATAGCAGCTTGAAGCAGGTAGCCTTTGGTAGCTGGGGTGAGAGGGGCTGGCAGGCATGGACGTAAATGCTTGACAGATCGCCTCTGAGTCATGTAGCAGCAGATTTCCTTCTCTGATGTTTTCATTTCACAAGACAGGGCAAGCAGATGGATCTCTTAAAAAGAGATTTCCTATTAACTGAATGCAGCTCTGTGTACATCCTCTTTAGCAGTAGAATGTGATGATGATGAAGGGATTTGCACAAGGCGATGGCTGTCCATCGCAGCCATCAGGATGCTGTGCTGTCCCAGTGTGCTGCTAACAAACCTTTCAAAAAAAACCCTGAGAGTCTGTCGATTTAGAATGGAGATAAGGAAGAAGTTTTTTGCAATGAGAGTGGTGAGGCACTGGCACAGGTTGTCTAGAGAAGCTATGGATAACCCCCCTCTGAAAAACACTGGTCAGGTTGGACAGGGCTTTGACCAACCTGCTCTAGTAGAAGGTGTAGCTGCCAGTGGCAGGCAGAGGGGAACTGGATGATCTTTAAGATCCCTTCCAACCCAAACCCTCCAGTGATTCTATAACTCTAAGATTCTATTACTTGATGCTTCTGTGCTTCTACAGTTCTACGATTCTCTGATTTTGGAGGGGGAAAATCAAATCTAGAGCAAAGTTTTACCCAAAATGATGACAACATGACCACAGAGAGGTGGGACTTAGCATATCTACCTTATTTTATCTCCTGCCCTTAACAAAGCTTAAAGAAGATTTTGAAGGAAATCCTAGAAATTGGGATGCAAAGGTACCTAAATAATAATCCAAGCTGGATTTATGTTCAGCAAAGGAAAGCCCACATTCCTGCCCCTATGTCTGTCACCAGCCAGGCCGTGTCCATGGTTCCTATGTCCCTCTGCTCACTGTGGCAGAGGGAGTAGGCTGTGAGAGTGGCCTGGGAGACTGAGGGCATCTCAGGCCTGAGCTGACTCAGATCTCTGACTTTCTCTCCCTTGTCAAGGAGCTGTAGCAGTGAACTCTGTCAGCAGCTGTACAACAGGTCTCATCCCCCTCCTCCACCACTTTGCCTGAGTAAACTGGGAGGGAAACTTACAAAGTAAGCTTGCCCACGTAAATGTAGTCTGTCATTCAGGTTATGTCAAAGCTTTCTGTGTATCATAACAAATGGTGTGTCTTCTGCAAATTTAATCATCTCTGAATTTTTCAGTAGATAAAAATGCTTTTTCTTTCCCTCCAAAGTTTGAATATATTGCTGCTGTTTTCTGGACATTTGTTCATTTTTATTTGGTATCAGCAAAATGCACTGTAGAGTATAGGGTATTAAAGTTCTGAGCAATGGTAGATTGATGTTTGTCAGTAAATAGCCACCTATTCCTTCCTTTGGAGGGCAAAGATAACTTTGTCCAAGTGGAAAAATTGAGAACATGTTAAGTAAAGTGTTTCAATGCTTGAAAACTAACTTCTAAAGAATATGAGCAATGAAAACTACTCTGGATTGGCTCTGTTAAC